>NC_060187.1:71736433-71824025 GCF_021184085.1 Oncorhynchus gorbuscha | reverse complement strand
AGCCAACCTCGGCGGAAGTCGTGACACCCCCAAAATCCATGCCTAATAAATGACAGCTCCCCAGGGAAATGTCAAGGATTTCTCATGCAATGTAACCTGTATGTAGACCATCACCCTGCTGACTTCACCTCTGACAAAGACAGGGTGGATTTCATCATCTCCCTACTCATAGGCAAAGCTCTGGATTGGGTCACAGCCCTGTAGGCCGCTCAAAGTTCTGATCTGTCCTCTGAATCACGTTTCCGGTCGTCTCAGGTCGTCACACCGGGGACCTGTTATGTGAGCTTCGACAGGGCCAGCAACAGGATCTCAGATTTTCCTTTCGGAATCTGACTTATTATGGAGGAATGTCTATTTTGACACATTCATTCTGCTTGGTTACAGGGTTAATTCTGTGTCGTTACAGGGTTAATTCTGCGTGGTTACAGGTTTAATTCTGTGTCGTTACAGGGTTAATTCTGTGTCGTTACAGGGTTAATTCTGTGTCGTTACAGGGTTAATTCTGTGTGGTTACAGGGTTAATTCTGTGTCGTTACAGGGTTAATTCTGTGTCGTTACTGGGTTAATTCTGCGTGGTTACAGGGATAATTCTGTGTTGTTACAAGGTTAATTCTGTGTCGTGACAGGGTTAAAATCGAAACAGCTGAAAGATGAACAGTTTAGGCATTCATTCCGAGTGATTAAGGTTAGGGCTATGGTTTGGGGAGGGCACTTGGTGTTTCCATCAACTATCGTCAACTATTCCTACGGCTTGCTAGAGCATTGTGAACTGGGGTGGTGCAGTGGTCTAAGCTGTGCTCTCCAACTCTGAGCATCCACATTGGCTTTTTTTTTTGTGAGTGCTGAAGAAGGCATGTATCGACATTCTCACGACCTTTTCAACCACTTTAAATCGAAGTCTATTTGTAGTGATCAGGCTGTTGACAAGAGGTAGGGCTATTAAGGTAGGGCTAAAAAGGGCCTAAAATGGCCACTTTCATCATGATTTTCTCCAAAATGGTTTGTAATACAAATGTAAAAAGTGTTAGCTGTTGATGTTACTTCTCAATAACACATACCCCAAAGCAAATCAGGGGGAGGAAAATAGGTTTATTCAAAAAGGACAAATCATGATTGGAGGTAGATGGTCATTCTCCCCTGTCCTCAGTGATACTCTCCTGAGACTCTCTTCTGTGAGAGGATGTAGTTTATAACCCAGCCCTAGCCTGTGGTTGACCAATTAGAAATACTTGCAATAAAACTGAGCCAATGCCCAAATAACAAGTATCTTATTTCAGGTTGGACCAATGAGAACGTGCCACACTAGCTATAAGTTCAGGACTGACATTCCTAACAGATGTTGAACTGAAAACCAACTACTTCCATTGATAATTCCCTATTACATTGATCGTTACTACTCTATTGACTTCTCGTCCTCTGTCTCTGCGTTGTGTATTTATCTTCAAAATATTCTTATAAAAGCATATTCAACATCGTTCCTCCCATGTGAGAAATGCCAGAACAATCTGAGTTACCCAAAATGCTGTATTTTCAGGCCTTCCTGGCATCCATAAACACCTGATATTGAAACTGAAGTCAAAAAGGCAAATAACCGTGCAGTAAGTACTCATGTGAAATGAAAAGTACAGAGTAGCTATTAATTGATAGATGTCACAGAAGTAACTGCTGCATTGTAATTTGCTGTATTTTCGCCCCTGAAAGAGAGATCTCTTCACTAGCAATGCAGTGAGGGGGAACTTGTGCGACTTGCCATGAAGTTAGTGCAGTCCTTTTGTGGTCTACTACCGTTAATCCGTGTCTATGAACAAGTGTGACAATAAGCTCTCTGTCTGAACTGCAATCCTCTTAGGCAAGGCTTTGTGGGTAAACTCGCCTCATGCAAATTCTAAACCCCATTTAGCTTTGAGGGACTAGTCAGCTGCATTGAGATTAATGGTCGAGTGACTACTTGATTTAATAGGGTTATTTCACTGCTTACGGGGGGAAATAAACAACAAAGTTAATGCAAGACATTCGTCACTGACGTCCTCAATCTATCCTTTGCTCTACGAGGGAAGGGAAGAAAAAGTTTTCTTTTTGCTTTCAGAATATTTCAGTCTGACTGTCACTTTATTTTTTGTTAACTTCAGATGTTTGGGAGACTGCAGTTTTTTATTATTGAGAAAATGACTATTTTGTTAAACGATAGGAGTCGATTTAAATAAAAGTATTGGTTTGTGGTTTGAGAAAAATAGCCAATTCAGATTGTTTTGATATTGTGGATTCAGGCCTTCTTGCTCAAACTATTTCTGCTTTTGATATCTTCCCTAAAGTAAGAATGAAATAGCTAACTAAATTGGAAGAAAGAAAACAAAGTGCAAAGAGTTAGAAAGTATATTTTGTATGTAGAAATTATTGTGGTAAATTAGAGTGTATGGATTTTTAAAAACTGTATTAGAGATAAATGCTGTGGAGAGAAAGTGCTGCGCAATTTTCCATTACAGGGTGAAAAATGACAATCCTTGTTTATCTTTTTCCATGCCGTCAGCTTACTCCCAACTTTGCTGAAGGGGATTACTGTGACTCTGTGGGTATGCGACTGTCACTGACGTTTCTCTTTCCATGAGACAACACAACACTATGTGACACAGGTGATCTGAGACTAGCAGTAACACATTTCACAAACAAGTAGCTATGGTCAAAATGATTAACACAACTTACAAATACATGTTTTTATTACTCTCCATTTACTGTAAATATTATCAATTCAGAATTATACACCCCACACATATAAACATATAGACCCTCCACATAAAAGCACTCACACACACACATATCCCCAGCTTCCGAAACCGCCTGTCTCTCTCCAAGCCTGCTCCGCACAGCCAGCGTTCTCCAGGAAGTAGAGCTGAGATTACCTAAAGCTGATTGGCCAGCTCCTTAATGTGTGAGACCTTCCAGCGGACGGCTTAGGCTGTCATTACACCAGCCTGATCACACAGAGCTCCCCACACAGACAGATGCCATTTTGGAGAGAGTCAAGGGATAGAGGGAAGGATGGATGGTGGATAGCAGCTTAGGTATGGAGGGACCTCACATGGAGGGTTAAAGAGGCAGCATAAATCCATCCACTATGTCATTGTGTTCACCAGTGTATTTGAGTGGACAGACTGTAGGTCTGATATGCAGTACAATGGGTGAGCTATGTTCAGACTGGATATACTGTTGTACACAACGGTGTAGCCATCAAATGTGTTAAGATAGAGAGATTTAGTAATACAGATACTTGAATGTGAGTGGTCAAACTAGGCTGTCATGCGAAATTTCTGCTTCTCCTCTTCTCTCTTTCCCCCCACCATCACACACACACCACCCGGTCAACCTGTTGGCTCAGAGTCTACGCCATTCATCCAGCCTGTGACTGACAATCGATTGCTGTGATAGCTGTGCCGTGGAGCCAGTTTGGGTTGTGATTGATATGGCCTATCAGCTCCATGCATCTGGACACTGGCTCTGCTGGAAATGGGCCGTGACGGACAGAACAGGGTCCTTCAAAACACAACCCCTCCCCAGCTGCTCACATTGATCCCATCCACCCTGGATCTCAGTTTGACTTCTAAATCTTCCTTCACTCTGGCTGGGCGATAGTAAACATCTCCACCAACTCACTCAGTACAAAGGAGATTTGACATGTCTTTTTCGGTGCAGGCAAGTGAAGGGAAGCTGGATCATTGTAATGGCTGGAATGGATTAAGGTATCAAACGTGATTTAATGTGACAACATCCTCCACTGGTCTGTTGTCTGACTTGTCTATGTTATCTACAGTACAGTACCTTGACACTTTCATCAATATCTTTTTTAAATTCAGTTTATCTCCTGCCTTTCTCTCATTAGACATCCTGTCTGGGGTTTTTATATTGTTTGTATATTGTACATGTATCTACTGAGGCACGTTACCAGATGTCTAAACTGCTGCAATACTATTTCCCTCAGCTTGTCACTCCAGCATTCATCTTGGGGACTGTCTGTATTTATTGGCTTTCATTCCCTAACCTCCCTCCTTTCCGCCCACGTCTTTCAATGACGAGGTGGAGTTATGCTCAAACAGCTTTCTAGCTCCCCCTTGCTTTACAATAGATACAGTGCAGAAGATTAAGCTCTGTCTCTCCGTCTGTCTGTGTGTGTGTGTGTGTGTGTGTGTGTGTGTGTGTGTGTGTGTGTGTGTGTGTGTGTGTGTGTGTGTGTGTGTGTGTGTGTGTGTGTGTGTGTGTGTGTGTGTGTGTGTGCGTGTGCGTGCGTGTGTGTGTGTGTGTGTATACATGCACGTGTGTGTCTCCCAGACTCTTCCGGAGGAGAAGGGGGTCTCGTTGTGGTGGCACAAAGACAGAGCTTTGAAATGGGTGATACTGGCAGAGCTCTCTCTCCCTCTCTGTGTGTGTGCCAGGGAGACAGGGTAGCCTCATGCCCTCTGATCTCTTCAAAGTACCATATCTCCCTACCGTTACTCTCTACCTCACGCTCTCTCCTTTTCTCTTCCTTTCATTTTCTCTCTTGGTCTCTCTCTCTCTTTCTGTTTCTGTTTCTCTCTCGTTCACTCTCTTTTACTCAATCTCTCATTCTCGATTACTCGCTCTCTTTGTCTTTGCTTGTCCTCTACTCTGTCCCATTCATTTTATCCACCGTATTCCCCATTTTATCAACAATTATCCTCATTTTTAGTCCCCTATTTCTCCCCAAAACATTTTGTTCTCTAATTCCATCTGTTCATCTGTGCCTCTCTCGCTTCTCTTCCCCCTCCTTCCTGGCATCATTCCAACCGGTCTGGATCAGGACATCGTTCAGATGGGTATAAAATCACCAATCTGACGGAAGCCTGGGGTCTTTTCATAGACAGAGGTCTGCAGCGTAGTCATCTTCATCCCCCTGTCAAACTTCATACTCTTTCCTCCTCTCCACCCTCCACCTCTCTAAGATCAGAATGAATGGTCGGTTGGTTGAAAATCCAACGCTTGCAGAAAGAGGAAATGAAGAATATATGTATAATTATTTAACTATATGTAACGTACATGTGAGCAGTAGCAGTAGAAGTATTGCTGTCTGTTAGTTTACTCCAATCAGGGTAGGGATGATAGGGTGGGGTGCAGATAGATTGTGGGTTCTATCAAGTTAATGGTTTGCATCTTATTCCTTCATACCCCCCCCCACAACATATTGACGTCATATTAGCTATCATCAAAGTCAACCTAGAAAGAACTAACGCATTAGTAAACCCGGTACAATCACGCAGTACAGTGTACAGAAAGTAGTTTAGCAATTACACCGGTGGGCCCTTGTGGCATTAAATTAATACAACCACAAGCTTACCTTGACTTCCAGAGTTCCATTGTTGGACAGACATAGCCAGGTAGCTAACATAGCATCCCTCTCTGTTCCCTCTCTGTTTGAGCCGGGTGTTTGAGTATGCTAAACTAGCTAGCTGCATTCACTAGCTAAGTAAGTGAAAGTGAAAAGAATACAACAAAATATAGCTAGCTCTCTCTCTCTCTCTTGCTTCTCCTTAATTTTTAAAGAAATGTATTTGGTCAAAACTGTTCAACTACTCACCACATTGTATGCACTGCAGTGTTAGCTAGCTGTAGCTTATGCTTTAAGTACAAGATTCATTCTCTGATTCTTTGATTGGGTAGATAACATGTCAGTTCATGTTGCAAGAGTTCTGATAGGTTGGAGAATGTCCTCCGGGAGCTGTAATAATTACTTTGTAAGTCTATGAAAGGGGGCTTCCTAGGTTTTATATTGAAGTCAATATACCCAGAGGAGGATGGAAACTATATGTCCTCTGGCTACACCATGGTGCTCCCCCAGAGAGTGCTGTTGAGGCTATTGTAGACCTGCATAACAGTATTTTTTCATCAATTATTTTGGTGACGTGAATATAATTAGTATAGATATGTCTCAAAATGATAACTTTTTTAATGTTTCACAATTTTAAAAAATGAAATTCACTGAGTAGGAAGGTCCTCCCATTCCTCCTTCAAGGAGCTTCCACTGGTCCTGAACCTCCATATTTGTAACATTTCTACCAATATTGCCCTAAAAATAAATATTTTACCCAAGAGTATAATGATATACAAGCAGGTCTGAGTTTTACATTTTCAATTTCCTAGCTTTGTGTGTCGCAAGAACTTGGAATAATGTAAAGCTGTTGGTTGCCCTTGCTTACCTCTCGTACACCAGGATCTATCTTGACAAAAAAGAGACCTATGTGAATGAGAGTTGAATCAAAAATGTAACACCACAGTGGTGTATTGTTTTTTTTCCAACTTCAGTTGTACGGGTCTTTTCTCTTCTAGACTCTCACCCAAACAGGCATGTCTGGCTCTGGGCAGTCGAAGCCAATGGCCATCAGGAACTCTGCCCCCATTTCACAGGCTGTGGCCTCTCTCTCTCTCTCTCTCTCTCTCTCTCTCTCTCTCTCTCTCTCTCTCTCTCTCTCTCTCTCTCTCTCTCTCTCTCTCTCTCTCTCTCTCTCTCTCTCTCTCTCTCTCTCTCTCTCTCTCTCTCTCTCTCTCTCTCTCTCTCTCTCTCTCTCTCTCTCTCTCTCTCTCTCTCTCTCTCTCTCTCTCTGAAATAAGGTGGTGTGAGTTTTAATCAGAGATCGGCTGGTCAGGTCCTGAGTAGCAGTAGATAAAGAGAAGAGAAAAAAGAGTGAGGAGAGAAATTGCTGGAGAGAGATCTGCTTTGGTGATTAGCCCTCTCTGACATGACCGCCAGACCCCTCCAATGGACGTATTTGGAAAGGTAGTGATGGACTCACTGAAGATGAGAGGAGAAGTGGAGAAAGAGGGACTGAGTGACAGACAGCTTGGAAGAATGGACTCCATAGTGTCAGGTGTGAGGCAGAGGTAGTTGGAGGAAGTAGCCATTTTTTGCTCTGTGGGTGTTGTTTGCCTTGTGGGTGCAATACAAAGCCGATCTCAGCAATAGTTCTATGTGACTCACCCCAAATGTCTATTCATTTACAACTACAATTATGACATGGAACGATAACGATTGAATGGTTCAACATAACATACACTACCGTTCAAGAGTTTGGGGTCACTTTGAAATGTCCTTGTTTTTGAAAGAAAAGCACATTTTTGGTCCATTAAAATAACATAAAATTGAATCTACATAGGTGTACAAAGGCCCATTATCAGCAACCATCACTCCTGTGTTCCAATGGCACGTTGTGTTAGCTAATCTAAGTTTATAATTTTAAAGGGCTAATTGATCATTAGAAAACTCTTCTGCAATTATGTTAGCACAGCTGAAAACTGTTGTTCTGATTAAAGAAACAATGAAACTGGCCTTCATTAGACTAGTTGAGTATCTGGAGCATCAGCATTTGTGGGTTTGTTTACATGCTCAAAATGGCCAGAAACAAATAACTTTCTTCTGAAACTCGTCAGTCTGTTCTTGTTCTGAGAAATGAAGGCTATTCCAAGCGAGAAATTGCCAAGAAACTGAAGATCTCGTACAACTCTGTGTACTACTCCCTTCACAGAACAGCGAAAACTGTCTCTAACCAGAATAGAAAGAGGAGTGGGAGGCCCCGGTGCACAACTGAGCAAGAGGACAAGTACATTAGAGTGTCTAGTTTGAGAAACAGATGCCTCACAAGTCCTCAACTGGCAGCTTCATGAAATAGTACCCACAAAACACCAGTCTCAATGTCAACAGTGAAGAGGCGACTCTGGGATGCTGGCCTTCTAGGCAGAGTTTAAAAAAAAATACATATCTCAGACTGGCCAATAAAAAGAAAAGATTAAGATGGGCAAAAGAACATAGACACTGGACAGAGAAACTCTGCCTAGAAGGCCAGCATCCCAGAGTCGCCTCTTCACTGCTAGCACAACGTGCCATTGGAACACAAGAGTGATGGTTGCTGATAATGGGCCTCAGTACTATGTAGATACACCATTAAAAATCTGCCTTTTCCAGCTACAATAGTCATTTACAACATTAACAATGTCTACACTGTATTTCTGAGCAATTTTATGTTATTTTAATGGACAAAAAAATGATTTTTTTTTCAAAAACAAGGACATATCTAAGTGACCCTAAACTTTTGAACGGTAGTGTAAGTTCAATACAGCACAGACGGCACAATACATGGTATTTTCTCAGCACAACATACAGTATAACCCTGAAATCATCTTCGAAGTTGTATAGTTAGACACATAACAAACATCTAAAGCACCATTCTGTGTATTCTCTTCAGCCCAACATATTGTGTACTGCATAACCCTTAGATCATCTTAGCTACAAGCTGTAATTAACTTAGGAGTTTCCTGTTGGACAACTCCTGAGTATAATTTGAGACAAAAGTGATGAACTGTGGTCTTTTGTAGTTCTACTATATGCCCGTCACAGGGGGCTGCTGATTAATGAACCAGTTGGATCTCCAGCTGGTTAAACTCTGGCCCAGACTTAATTAAAACTCATACACTGACCACCAATCATAAATTACCACCCTCAATCATCTTGTGGCACTTCCAGAATAAAAAGTACAAATTGGTTCCTCACCAATTAATTATTATTATTTTGATTAAAAAAAGGGAAAATAATATTTGCCCACGGCGGCGGTTAGTAGTGGATGTAAAGGTATATGTACATGAATATTACACCTGTGGTATTGGTTTAGACTTGGTTTAGAAAGCTTAGCTTTGTGAGTAGCCTACATTAGCGGTTGTCATCCGGTCGATAGCTTGCCCATATAGAGCTGGTTAATGATTGATGCATTTTGTCTGGTGGGCTTGTGTTTTCCAGGTAGCTGCTGTCATAATGCTGTGACCTCGCTGCTTCTGCCCCACCTGACCACCTGACCTGTACCAGCTGTCTCAGAACAGGAGGGGCCTGCCCCACACCAACACCTCTACTTCGTCATGGCTGTCCCTCCTTGGTTATATAGTTAGATATTTGGTGTGCACAGGTATATGTGTGTGTGTATGTGTGTGTGTGTGTGGGTGGGTGGGGTGTGTGTGGGGGGGGGGGGGGTAGCTGGTACTTCTATTACCATCTTCAAGTGAATGGCATACTAGTCTACTGTGGCTCATTTATACTGTACCTAACTGTGGTAGCTGTGGCAGCCAACCAGCCAATCATGGAAGAGAAGTTTCAGGTGTGGTGTCACCCAGAGCTGTTGATGTATCCACTTACTTTACCCTGTTTTCCTCTGTGTTTGTTAACTTGTTTTTGTTTTTTAAACAGTGGATCATATTTATATGATGCTACTGTATCTATGAAGTATGATATTAAAATGTTGTGTAGTACTTATGAATATATAAATGATCATTAGACAAAAATGTATCAAATGGTATGAAAAAAACCAACAGGACTTTAAAATATGATTCACAGCTTTTTTCATAGTCCTATTTTACTATAATTTGACTCTTGCTATCCTCTCCCTCTCTCTCGCTCATGCAAACACAGGCACACTTGCACACAAACATCTCTATCTGCCATGATCTGAGTGTAAAGAGTGGAACATGTGACATAAATTACATATTTGTTGATCGCCTGAAGCACTCACCCTCTGGCCAATCAATTGGCGGTAGAGTCAACCACTTTCCCTCCATTCCCTCCAAATGTCTCATCCTGTTACATATTTTCCAGGAAGGCTCATTTAGAGATAGTAATAGACTTAATTAATCTCTCAGAGGGGTGATTATCATCTCTCTGATTTCTCCTCTGGGCTATATGTGTGTGCTATTACTGAGTTCTCTGAAAAGATGGGTAAGACTCTTCAGTGTGCAGCTTCAGTGTGAGGCTTCAGTGTGAGGCTTCAGTGTGAGGCTTCAGTGTGAGGCTTCAGTGTGAGGCTTCAGTGTGAGGCTTCAGTGTGAGGCTTCAGTGTGAGGCTTCAGTGTCAGCTCCTAGCCTTTTCTGCTTCTGACGTCATGCATCCTTCTTTATCACTCTTCCCTCACAATCCCCCGGCATCAGTGGGCTTTAGCTCTTAACTCATCGCATGCATACACAAATCTGAAGTGTTTAATTATTGTTATTTTCTCTTAGTCTTGCTGAATCATTGTGCCAAGCTTTTTTATTTTGTTTTTTAATTTGTACCTTGCTGAGAAAAGGAACAAAAGGAACCAAAAGCACCAAATTGTTTTTCTGAACCAATCACAGGATGTTGGTGGCACTTTAACTAAGGACTCGTGGCAATGGCTGGAGCGGGAATGTTGGAATGGTATTAAAAACATCAAAAACATGGTTTCCATGTGATGCCATTCCATACTCTGTTCCAGCCATTATTATGAGCCGTCCTCCCCTCAGCAGCCTCCACTGGAACCTATCCTCAAGCTCTGGCATCACGATTCAAATCTATGCATACATGTAAGGTGATGTAAGTTAGCTTCTCATATCCCTGAGAAAATGGTTATTTTATGTAAAGCTTAAAGTTTCTTGAATTGTGGTGTGGGCGATGAGAAGATACATGATAGCTGTGGATACCTGGGAAGGTTTTTCTGCTTTAACTAAGTTGTGCTTCATTGCTGGAATATATTCCTTCAGTGCTTGTAGAAGTTCTCAGCGTCGCAGAATATGGTTATTCACAATGGGAATCATATTTTATGAGAACGTAGGTGTTCGGAAAGGAATTTGTGGCACAGTATATTACTCCTCAGCTCTTTATTTTGTCATTGAAACATTTACTTTCATTGTCTTTTTGATAAATAAAATCTCCTAAATATCAGAAGTGAATATGGTGTGAGAATGTTTTACGTTTTCAAAATAGCAGTACTGTTGTGTTGTGTCTACTGTACAGAATGACCAATGGTTATGAGACCTACATTATGTTAGTGGTTCAATATTTCCTCTTAAACATGGTAACTTTGGTACATAAATCTAAACCATATGTTCCTTTATTGGGGCACTATTGTCCCCAGATTGATGGACAAGCTTAACCCAAAAGATGGGGTCAAGTATTCATAATGGTTGACTCAGATAGAACACCCCTCTCTGTAAATAGGACATGGACAAGCTGATAAATACCCTGGAGAATGTGTGCTGATGGGAATTTACATTTTTAGGAGAGCAGTTATCGCTTTTTTGGTCAACGTCGGCTGGAATGTTAGTGTTTTGCAGAGGGAAAGGCTTTGAGGACGTGGTTTGAAGTGCTGTTGAAGTGAAATGCTTCATTTGTATATGGAAAAGGCTTCTCTCCGGTACATATGCCTCTAAAGTAAAGAGCCCTTCTTTTAATGTACTATACTTGAGAGCACAAGAGTCGCAATAAAGGTATTTTCTCCAGTGATACACCTAGGGGAAGGATCCTCCATTGTTTGAGATTGCAGACAACTGACAAGGAGTAATGGGGAAAACTGAACTATTTTATCCACCGAACAATGACCCACTACAACAAGTGCCCATTATTAAACATGCAATAATATGTCCCACTGAAGTACCTATTTGCCTGCCTGTTAGGGACCCCAGATCCAGCCACACAATACTTTTCCAAACACAATACCTTTACTTGCGTTGATTTTATCAAAGCTCTGTCTATAATATGCCTTATAATACAAATCCAACGCAACCTCCAAAGAGAGATCTGGCGTGTCATGTACAAATCATGTAACTACATTGCCAGCTTCTAGGATTGCGTCATTTTACAAACCCTCTTCTTGAGCAAGGACAGATGTTACGTCAGTACTTTAAAGCCGTAGTCAGAATTTCAGGGTCTCATCCTGTAAGACATCCTTGATAAGAGGAATAAAGAAGAGAAAGAATAGGTTTTATTCTCCCTCTCCAGACACTCAGGGAAGTATGGTTTTTGAACCCTCGAAGATTTGCTCTGTTAATTTGCTCCCGCTGTTCCAACCTCATGAATCTTAATCATGCCAGGCTCTGCTCCGTCCGCTGCACTCAGACATGATTAGCTTGTCCTGATGCCAGACTAGAGAGCTACAGCTCCAACCGACCATTAGGACAATACAGCACAGGGTTTTAAATAGATTACATTCACGTAAAACGTTTTCTGTGTCTGTACTATCTGTTTCTGTTCTCTCTGTTTCTTAAGTCATTAGATTTTAGGGCTATTTGTAATTACCTTTAGTGCGGTTTGGGACGTGGGTTTGGAGTCAAGTCATTTCCCTCTATTTAACCCTTTAGAACCAATACCGGACGTCGACCTCCTTTCCTTAAATTACTATATAGCGGCCGCGAACGGCCTTGTTTTTATAAGAATAATATCTGTGTCAAGATCACAAAATGAACTTGCTAACAACCTGTTGTCGTATTCGCATGGCTGTTTAAACCAAAAATTAGGGTATGCTATCATTTGACTTTTTTTTACGTCGTTACTCAAAATGACAGCGCAGACGTGACTTTTCATTGTGAAAGAGGCTGTGTCTATGTTGGTTAATGATACGGATTTGGACATGTCCTTGCATATTGAAAAGCGATAATGTTGAGGTGAATTAAATAAGTAAACAGCAGATATATGTTTAGTGTTGTCCATGTTTGATGCTGGGGTATAGCTCTCAGATTAGCAAATCATGTCATGATTTTTGCTATAGCTAGCTAACTAGTTTGTCTGTCAGGCAAGAAAGGTTGTGTGTAACAGTAAATTAGTGCTGCACTCACGAAGCGTCAACCTCAGCTCTCACTTTGACTAGCTAGCCATAGAGACCACCAGCTAACTAGCCAACGAAATGAAGGCTAAAGTAATTTGATTTTATCTGTTGCGCTGACATTATGGTTTGCTAGGTGCAGATATTAATAGGCTATACATTGCCTCATTTTCCTATTATATCACAGTTTACCTGTCGTGTTACTGTAGTAGATGCCTGCACAGTGAAGCTCATATGAGGAGTTGGATATTTGTTTACATAGCCAGCTAACAAGTAACTTTTTTTACCCTGTTTCTACCGATGCAATTCATCTGGAAACTGTCCCAGCTTCATAACTAATCAGCTAACATTTGCGAACTCTGTAGTTAGTCTATCAGGAAAGAAAACAAGAGTTGATTGGAGGACAGAGAGAGAGAGAGAGTAAAAAATTAAATAAAAAATAGATTATTTTCCTGACCACAATTGTATCCTATGTGTTGCTCCTCTCCTCTCCCTCTATTACTCTGTTCTTCTGGGTCAGTGAACGTGAGGGAAGTGATGTGGAGAGTCAGGGCTCAGCAGCAGAAGGCAGGGAGGAAAAGGAGTTGGAGATGATTGGAGGATAGAGATGTGGAACAAGGAGGGAGGGGTGGAGCGAGAGGAGATTGGAGGTAGAGGAACATGGAGAGGAAGAGGAGGAGGGAAAACAAATTTGTATTTACAATGACAGCATACCCCAGCAAAAACCTGACCCAGACGGCGCTGGGCCAATTGTGTGCCGCCCTATTGGACTCCCAATCACGGCTGGTTGTGATACAGCCTGGAATCTAACCAGGGACTGTAGTGATTCCTCTAGCACTGAGAGGCAGTACCTTAGACTGCTGCACCACTTGGGAGAGAAGGAATTGGAGGAAGGGAGAGCATACCCGAGAGGGGAGCCTACGTTTCCTTGGAGTGTGTCTGCCCCAAGTCCCACCATTCACCCTTGTACCACACAGCCTGGGCCTAAATTGACAGTGGTATGTGGTTTTGGAGCTGTTTTTAAAAGTGGTAGAAATGTATATCTGTTCCAGAGCTTGTAATGGATTACAACAAGAACATCGGCAGGGTTGACCATCTTGACCAACTGAGGAGCTATTACAATGTTTGACTCACAGGCAGAAAATGGTGGAAGTATGTGTTTTGGGGGATGCTCAACATTGCCATCATAAATGTGTACACTGTGTGAGTGAACCTACAAAGGCCTCTTCCCAGAAACCGCAGGCACTGGTCCCTGAAGGCAATCAAAATGCAGCTTGTGCATTCACTTTGTGATATGGCCACAGCGGCAGGAAGAGGGGAGCCAGGAGTGTGGCACCAGGTCTTCTGGATTGAATTGTAACTCATTTAAAAGCAGGTGAAGTTTGAAGGGCGCAAGAGGGGGTGTGGTGTGCATCCGGAGTGGACAGGGAAAGAGAGGGTGTGGTGTGCATCCGGAGTGGACGCAGGGAAAGAGGGGGCGATGTGTAGAAACCTCCTTTGGGTGCTCTACGTGTTCTGTGCCACTTTGCATGATGGGGCATGGCTTCAAGATGTTCCATGACATGTTGTAGACTAAATGCAAACACTGAAGTGACAGTGTGAAACGTGAATTAGTCCTACAAATCTTTTATTGTCTCTGAACAGTTGTTGTGTCTTCTCTCTTCATCTGTCTCTATCTAATATTAGTTGCATTCCCTGAATTGTCAAAGTAGACTATTTCTATGTGTTGTGTCAGGCCTGGTCTGTACTAAATCTAATTGAGAGGTTATCTACATTATCTACTAAATCTAATTGAGAGGTTATCTACACATACTCCACAAGGTAAGTTGACTAAGAACACATTCTCATTTACAGCAACAACCTGGGGAATAGTTACAGGGGAGAGAAGGGGGATGAATGAGCCAATTGTAAGCTGGAGATGATTAGGTGACTGTGATGGTATGAGGGCCAGATTGGGAATTTAGTAAGAAGTAAGAATCGTTGTAAATCACATGCTTTGAAATACTTTCTGAATATTGTCAGGCTATAGACCTGAGCCAACTCCCCGTGCTTACCGGAAGCAGCATGGTACTGGTCAGGCACCATGTTATGCGGTAAAGCGCACGGTGTCTCCGGTGCACTCTCATAGCCCAGGGTGCTATGCGCCAGCCCTCCGCAAGTGCCATGCGAAAGTGGGCATCTAGCCAGGGCGGATTGTGGCAGCTCAGCGCGCATGGTCTCCGGTGCGCCGTTTCGGCCCAGGGTATCCTGTGCCGGCTCTGCGCCCTGTGTCTCCGGTGCGCTGAGACTGTTCAGTTCGTCCTATCCCTGAGCTCCGCCCGTGCTGGGCTAAAGTGGGCATTGAGCCAAGTGGAGAGGTGCGAGTGGTAAGCACCAGATCTCCAGTGCTCCCCCACAGCCCGGTTCGACCTGTGCCTGCACTCTGGAGGGGCCGGGCTAAAGTGGGCATTCAGCCTGGAGGAGTGGTGCCAAGGCTGCGCACCAGAGCTCCAGTGCTCCCCCACAGACTGGTTCATCCTGTGCCTCCTCTATGCACCAGTTCTCCTGTAGGTCTCCCCCCTGTGGCAGCCCCACGCACCAGGCTGTCTCTGCGTCTCCTCCCTCCAGAGTCGCCCTCCAGTCCGGAGCCTTCAGAGTCGCTCTCCCACATCTGGCTACTGAGCCAGATGTCTATGTGTCAGGGGAGAAGCTCCAGGTGGTATCCGATTTTAAGTACCTTGGCATCATACTTGATTCCAACCTCTCTTTTAAAAAGCATGTGAAAAAGGTAATTCAAATAACCAAATTCAACCTAGCTAATTTCCGATTTATACAAAATTGTTTGACTACAGAGGTAGCAAAACTGTACTTCAATTCTATGATACTCCCCCACTTAACATGCTGCTTGACTAGTTGGGCCCAAGCTTGCTGTACAACATTAAAACCTATTCAGTCTGTCTACAAACAGGCTCTCAAAGTGCTTGATAGGAAGCCCAATAGCCATCATCATTGTCACATCCTTAGAAAGCATGAGCTCTTGAGTTGGGAAAATCTTGTGCAATACACCAACGCATGTCTTGTATTCAAGATCCTTAATGGCCTGGCTCCCCCTCCACTCAATATTTTTGTTAAACAGAAAACCCAGACATATGGCAGGAGATCCACAAGGTCTGCCATGAGAGGTGACTGTATAGTTCCCCTAAGGAAAAGCACCTTTAGTAAATCTGCATTCTCTGTGAGAGCTTCCCATGTCTGGAATATACTGCCATCAGACACACATAACTGCACCACATATCACACTTTCACAAAATGCTTGAAGACCTGGCTAAAGGTCAATCAGATTTGTGAACATGGTCCCTAGCTGTGTGTTGCCGCTTTCCGTGTTGTCTGTTGTCTGTAGCTTGTGAGGTGTGGAAACACTTTGTTGCTTTTATGAATTTTGTTTTGCGGCTTTTTGTTCTATGTTGCTCTGTCTGTATGCTATGTCTTGCTTGTCCTATGTTGCTATGTCTTGCTTGTTCTATGGTGCTATTGTCTATATTGTAATTGTTTTTAATAACCTGCCCAGGGACTGCGGTTGAAAATTAGCCGGCTGGCTAAAACCGGCACTTTTACTGAAACTGTTATGCAGGTGAATGAGGACCCAAAAGCGACTTGGCGAAAACAGAGTCTTTAATCCAGTAAAGGAAATATGCAATACTCCTAGACAAATCGGAGCGGTAAATAAAGCATAAAAAACAATTCCACTCGTAATGACGAGAACAGACTGGAGACTCGATCATAAACTGTAGGTTGCCTCGGGAAGGCACTTGACCGTAGCAGACTCAGACACCTGCTCACCACGCAGCATCTGAGGGAAACACGACACGACAGGGCGATACAAAGACACAGCACGGTGAACAATATACAAGGATCCGACAGGACAGAAACGGAAAACAAGGGGAGAAATAGGGACTCTAATCAGGGGAAAAGATAGGGAACAGGAGTGGAAAGACTAAATGATTGATTAGGGGAATAGGAACAGCTGGGAGCAGGAACGGAACGATAGAGAGAAGAGAGAGAGGGAGGGAGAGAGAAAAAAGGGAACGAACCTAAAAAGACCAGCAGGGGGAAAACGAACAGAAGGAAAAGCAAAATGACAAGACAATATAAGACAAAACATGACAGAAACGTTGATTAATGTGCACTGTCCCTGTAAAAATAAAATAAAATAAACTAAACTAAAACAGTAATTTCACATTTCCACAAACTTCAAAGTTTTCTTTTCAAATGGTGTCAAGAATATGCATATCCTTGCTTCAGGTCCTGAGCTACAGGCAGTTAGATTTGGGTACATTTCAGATCCTGAAATGAATAACACTGCTATCTTATGTTGGGTTAACTTTTATGAACTCGAAGCACATATGGGACACATTGAAATTAATTTCCATAGGCATTAATTATGTAAACACATGTATTTTTTATTCTGACATGCATCAGTGAGATTCCAGCCTTTAATCTTCTGTTCTGGATGGAGCTAGCATGCCATGTCTTTTTATGCATATCAAACAGACCCCTTTTCAAAGGAAACAAGCACTCATTACATCAGGTGTGGCCAATTAGTGGGCACGACCAGCACACCTGAACACAATTAACAAAAAGAGGATAACGTTTTCTTGATGCTTAGAAACGAATGTATATGTTTTAAAATAACATTCTTAAAATGCTCTCTTAACTAATATTTTCTTGTGGTTTTTATGGAATGTTTTCAAGTTCTGAGAATGGAATGTATGTTTTTCAACAACGTTCTTAGAACGTTCCCTGACCATTACAATAGTTTACTTTGGGTTTTTATGGAAAGTTTTCTTAACGTTCTCTGAACAATGAGAACATGACTTTAAATAGAACCATAAATAAACATAAGAAAAATTATGCTGAAGTACTGAAATTCCCACAGAAGAACATTGTTTTTTTTTAACATTCTTGGAACAATTTGAGAACATGACTTTAAAATAGAACCATGAGGAAACCTGTAGGAAATGTTATGCTGATGCACTGAAATTACCACAAAATAATATTGTTTCTTAACATTCTCTGAACCATTTGAGAACATTTCCCATGTCAAACCAGTTGGAGAACGTTCTTAGAACATTACCAAAATTGTAATTAAATGTAACCATGTTTGAACTTTTAGGAAACATTCTGTTAAAGTAATGCAATGCCAAGAAACAATGTTGTCAAGTTTCTTAAATGTGCTGAGAATGTTCAAAAGCCAAGCAACTATCATGACCCATTCCCAGAACGTTGTGGGAAGGTTGTATTCAAAATAACCATATGACAACGCTCTCACCAAACTCTAAGAAACATATGGTTCTCAGAACATTATGTGCTAGCTAGGAAGGGTCCTACAGTCCAGTGTTTCCTGAATCTGACATGGGGACCCCAAGGGGTGCACATTTTGTTTTTTTGCACTACCACTACACATTTGAGTCAAATAATCAACTCATCATTATGCTTTGATTATTTGAATCAGCTGGGAAACACTGCTATAATCAACTAAATAATTTACTGAGAAGCACCATTACTGTATGAGGTTGTCATTGTAAGATTGTTGGTGTGAAGTTATTATTTGGAGAGCTGTGAAAGTCATGTTTTTTTCATGCTATTGTCTGGCCTCACCTTGCTTGAGCCCATACAACTGGGACCAGAGAGAGTGAGAAGTTTGCTAATCCCAGGTCCTAAATTCTCCCTCCCGCTACTGTCTGGATTAATGATGACAGCCTAGAATCATATAGCTACTTAAAACAAAGATGCTGACTATTTGTTCCCTATCCATCTTTATCTCTGTATTAAAACATTGGCTAAGTGGCAGAAATAGTACATCATTATCTCCTCTCTCCTCTGTGTCCGCGGCTCTGGTAGAAGGATATTAACCAATGGTTTATGGCTCCTAGGGGCCCCGTGAATCACCCAGGCGTCTGTGGTGAGATGTTAAAGGCTTTCTAATAGGCTGTAGGCTGCTGCAAAAACATATTGCTGTTTTTTGTGAACACAATGGCTTTCCCTTTACATCTCCTTACATCCGGGTGCTCGATCTCCATTTCTACACAGCCAATGGATGCTCTCCATCTATATCCTCAGCCCTGGTGACGACAAAGGCACCACCTATTTACTGCTATATTGCTTTCACATACCTAGGACTGGGTAATGTCCCATTTATCTCCTTCCTCCCAAATTGTGCACGTTTACACTTACCTTTACTGATTTGAAAGGAAACTCCCACTAGACCATACCTCCTCCAATCCAATTGCTTAAGATTTGTAAGAAGTAGTGATGCACACTTCAGGAGATATTAGATGTTATTGGGACACAAAACTAGATAAGGGGGTGTGAATCTGAGCAGAACTGAGGGAACAACTTTCTGGAATAACACACAAGCTATTAAAGGA
The DNA here is from genome assembly GCF_021184085.1 of Oncorhynchus gorbuscha. NCBI lineage: Eukaryota > Metazoa > Chordata > Actinopteri > Salmoniformes > Salmonidae > Oncorhynchus > Oncorhynchus gorbuscha. Next base: position 71,805,024 of record NC_060187.1, on the reverse strand, counting down.
CATTGGAAGATTTGGCTCAGTACCTTTGTAAGGCGCCAACATCAAAGACTGGATGGTCTGGTTTCAACTCTAAACTTAAATGGAAATGTTGCCTTCTAGGATTTTCTCTCTGTCTTAATTTTAGCTTTGTCCTTCCTTCATCTTGAACTGGTTTCATCTTCCTTATGGTCACGCTGTCTTTATATACATAAATCCACCTAAAAATAACTATGGTATGGTATATTTCCTGAGTACCTTTATTAGGGAATCAGAACAGCCTGAATATTTATGGGCAGAAAGTTCAATTGTGTTTGTTTGTGTCTTCGCTAACAGGTTATAGTTACTGTATGTGTTTGTCTCTTTAGGCCTATATAGGTATTCACTGTAGTCACCTTACGGCTTTCACATGGCATTGCAAACAGGCGAGTGGAGGCTGGGGATCAGTAATAAGCTGCTATTTACCCTGATGTCTGCCTGTCTGTCTGTTTCCTCTTCTCAGCCACACAGGCCTCTTTACAACACAGCCAACACAACAAATCAGCTCCTGACAGATACAAGGAGGAATATGAAAGAGGAGCAGGCCATGCTTATTATCAATGATTATTCTACCACTCAGGGGCTGGCATTGATCGCTGCACGTGAACTGTCGGGCACACAGTTGACGGTGGATGTTTATGTGTCAGGGTGTACGGGCGAGCCGCTCTGCTCTGGCAGGATGCCTCTTATCACTGACATATGGATAAATGTCTATACTCTCCTCAAGACGCTTCCTGACTCCTCTCAGGCCATCTCCCCCTGTCTCTTTCCATCTCTCACACCCACCCATCCCTCGCTTCTTAAAGAGCAACAAAATGTCACATATCCAAATCCATAAACAGTGATGTGTGAGCCCACTAACAGTGTGTGTGTGTGTGTGTGTGTGTGTGTGTGTGTGTGTGTGTGTGTGTGTGTGTGTGTGTGTGTGTGTGTGTGTGTGTGTGTGTGTGTGTGTGTGTGTGTGTGTCCGTACTATGTTGGCAAATGGGATTCAGAGCCTAAGGCATGTGATTAAGACAGAAATGTGCTTGTTGAATGGTAGGTAACACTCATTAAAACCACACATCTCTGTACTACCGCCTGTAAGAAAGGCAAATATGGTCTCCTACATTAATGATATGGGAGGAGTAGGCATAACAATAGCCTCAGTACAGCCCTCCCTCCATTCAGCATGTCTATTAAAAGACTGATTCAAGTTCCAGCCTATACTGTCTGGTCGTATACTGTAGTATGTACTCATCAGTGGTGTCAGCACTATACATCTCTATTCTGAAATATCACAGGTAGGGCCTCCATCATGTACACCATGTCTGTGCCTGAGCACCCATCCCTCCCCTCCCTCTCCACTCTCACCCCTACCCCGGGAGCCAGCCTGTCCAAAACCCCCATCACACAACTTAACGACATGAAAGATTCATGGCCCGGACTAAAATAGCCCATTATCTAACTGGCAATAGACATATTTTCGAACCCAGACACTCCGTCATGAAACAACGATAATACTCTGGTCGCTTCCCAGAATTGCGAGCCCCAACTACTGCGTCCCTTCGATCTATCAGAGGAGAATTATGAATATTTGAGGAAATTAGATTAAAAGAGATCAGTTGAAATCAACAGGAGGATTAACAAAGAAGGCAGATATGGCAGAGGATCAACTCAGACTAAAGTCCACAAAACCGATACAGTGAATACTGTAGTATTTTACTGTGGCATAATGTACTATTTACAGTTAACTATAATATAAAACTGTATTAAGAGAAAACTTTAGTATATTATAGTAATTAATGTAGTGTTTTGTGGATTGAACTATACTGTAGTATTTACTTTAGTGTTTTTGCAGACTGTAGTATACTGTTAGTATTTAATGTACTGTTTTTGTGGACATTACTGTAGTATTTACTATAGTGTTTTTGTTTTATTATCTTTGACATAGATGTGGAGGCTTTCTCTTTCAGGAAACCTACTGGAGAAATACTACTGTCATGACATTGGCCTGGGGATAGGGTTATGACAGTCATAAATACCTCTTCCCCCCTTTTTCCTCTCTCTACCCTACTGATGTTACATTTGCAAACACCTTGGTTAACATAGAGATTCTGGGAACATCAGAAGGTGGGGGGAAATGAACTATATTCTGGTAATCTGATCAATTGAACATATGCGGTGGTACTTAATGAATATGATGTCAGTTCGGTTGTCTGAGATGGCAGGGTAGCCTAGTGGTTAGACCGTTGGACTAGTAACCGGAAGGTTGCAAGTTCAAAACCCTGAGCTGAGAAGGTACTAATCTGTCGTTCTGCCCCTGAACAGGCAGTTAACCCACTGTTCCTAGGCTGTCATTGAAAAGAATAATTTGTTCTTAACTGACTTGCCTAGTAAAATAAAATACAAAAATAAAAAAATCTCATCAATGATAAGATGACATGAACTGTAAAGTGGGAAGTCTACACATCAGAGTTGTCGGATTCACATGGAATTGTTGTTCAATTTAAATGTTTGAATATGAAATTATTTGTGATGAAATGTGATATTAGCTTCTAAAATGTGAGATTTGGGTTTTAAGGTAGGGCTCTGCTCAATCAGTGGCCCGGCCCTGTGAAGGGACATGGGCTATTAAACTTTTCAAATACGCCCTCCTCTCTCTTCCTATATAAAGCCTTGATGACAATATAACCATCTGTTCCGAGGATGTGAGGACGACGTTCCGATGTCAGAATGGTTCAGATAATAACTACAGAAGGAAGCCAACATCAGCGTGAGCTTTGGTTGCGAATGGTATGAACTTTGAACTCTTATTCACTACAGAAGTGATACCTCCTAGCAGTTGAGTTAGCAACAGCAGCTGCAAACGAGGGTTAGGAAAGAACAGACAGAGTATTCTGTCTACCACACAACAACGTTACTACAACGTATCCAATTTACCAGCAGAGACATTCTTCAAAGGACAAAGGACTCGGTTTGGCAACACAGCCTTCCATCTTCCACCAACCTAACGAAGCACAGCTCAGAGTAAATATTTATTGCATTTTCCTTTTCCAAATGGGCGGTAATTTAGAATGCATAAGATACTGTATTTACGATAGCACAGCTTCTCCCTGTGTCTCTCAGTTTTCCCGCTCTTTCATTCAAACTCAGCCCTTTTCCTTTGTGTAACAAGCTGTCATATCCGTTCCGCCCACTAGGGACTTTTTCCTTTTCCTTTTTCACTCAAACCAGCTTTCACTGTAACCAGCTGTTCCGCCCGCTAGGAACGTCTTCATTTATGACCGTAATTTGTAATGAAGTTATGATTAATTATGTGTATGTGTAATTCTGTGTGATTAGTTAGGTATTTAGTAAATAAATAATTAAACCCAATATTGTATTGCTGATTCAACTTGTTAACCAGGGATTGTCATGTTCATGGTATGGAGGAGACCAAGGCGCAGCGTAAGATGAATACATACTTTTTAACGAAGACAAAGAACACTTAACAAACTATACAAAACAACAAACCAAACGTGAAGCTATATAATACTGGTGCAGACTCAGGCAACTAGACATAGACAATAACCCACGGATTACCCAAGGAATATGGCTGCCTAAATATGGTTCCCAATCAGAGACAACGATAAACAGCTGTCTCTAATGGAGAACCAATCTAGGCAACCATAGACAACAAAAAAACACTTAGACTAGTCAAACCCCATAAACATACAAAATCCCTAGACATCACCCTTGTCACACCCTGACCTAACCAAAATAATAAAGAAAACAAAGAATACTAAAGTCAGGGCATGACAGGGTCCGTGAAGATAAGAATTTACAACTTTCAGATGAGACTGAATTAAGGTGACAATTAATATTGACTGTTATTGATGTAAAATATTACCAGGTCTTTAAGAGTTTATTCGGAAGATAACAGCTCTATAAATATTATTTCGTCGTGCCCCGACTCTCTAGTTAATTACATTTACATGATTAGCTCAATCAGGTAATATTAATTATGGAGAAATTATTTTATAGAACAGCATGTCATTTCACTTAATCCGGCATAGCCAAAGACACAACACTGAACTAAAATATTAGCGACATATCCAATACATCGCCAGCCCCTACAACGCACACACTCTAGGCATTATTTGCAAAACCCTTGTTGGCAATCACAGAGGTCAGACGTTTCTTGTAGTTGGCCACCAGGTTTGCACACATCTCAGGAGGGATTTTGTCCCACTCCTCTTTGCAGATCTTCTCTAAGTCATAAAGGTTTTGATGCGGACATTTGGCAACTCAAACTTTCAGCTCCCTCCATAGATTTTCTATGGGATTAAGGTCTGGAGACTGGCTAGGCCACTCCAGGACCTTAATGTGCTTCTTCTTGAGCCACTCCTTTGTTGCCTTGGCCATGTGTTTTGGGTCATTGTCATGCTGGAATACCCATCCACGACCCATTTTCAATGTCCTGGCTGAGGGAAGGAGGATCTCACCCTATATTTGATGGTACATGGCCCCGTCCATCGTCCCTTTGATGAGGTGAAGTTGTCCTGTCCCCTTAGCAGAAAAACACCCCCAAAGCATAATGTTTCCACCTCCATGTTTGACGGTGGGGATGGTGTTCTTGGGGTCATAGGCAGCATTCCTCCTCCTCCAAACACGGCGAGTTGAGTTGATGCCAAAGAGCTCCATTTTGGTCTCATGTGACCACAACACTTTCATCCAGTTGTCCCTGAATCATTTAGATGTTCATTGGCAAACTTCTGGCGGGCATGTAAATGTGCTTTCTTGAGCAGGGGGACCTTGCGGGCGCTGCAGGTTTTCAGTCCTTCACAGAGTAGTGTGTTACCAATTGTTTTCTTGGTGACTATGGTCCCAGCTGCCTTGAGATCATTGACAAGATCCTCCCATGTAGTTCTGGGCTGATTCCTCACCATTCTCATGATCATTGCAACTCCACGAGGTGAGATCTTGCATGGAGCCCCAGGCCGAGGGAGATTGACAGTTCTTTTGTGTTTCTTCCATTTGCAAATAATCGCACCAACTGTTGTCACCTTCTCACCAAGCTGCTTGGCGATGGTCTTGTAGCCCATTCCAGCCTTGTGTAGGTCTATAGTCTTGTCCCTGACATCCTTGGAGAGCTCTTTGGTCTTTGCCATGGTGGAGAGTTTGGAAGATTGATTGCTTGCTTCTGTGGACAGATGTCTTTTATACAGGTAACAAACTGAGATTTAGGAGCACTCCCTTTAAGGGTGTGCTCCTAATCTCAGCTCGTTACCTGTATAAAAGGCACCTGGGAGCCAGAAATCTTTCTGATTGAGATGGGGTCAAAAACGTATTTCCCTCATTAATATGCAAATCAATTTATAACATTTTTGACATGCGTTTTTCTGGATTTTTTGTTGTTATTCTGTCTCTCACTGTTCAAATAAACCTACCAATAAAATTATAGACTGATAATTTCTTTGTCAGTGGGCAAACGTACAAAATCAGCAGGGGATCAAATACTTTTTTCCCTCACTGTATAAAAAGCATCTAGACATTAACTCACATTTCTATTAGACTAACATTAGGTTTTAAACAGATCTTGCTGTCTCTCCGACATTTGCAACATTGTTTCAATATTCAAATTCGATCTCTAACTGTCCCATAGTAATGAACGGGTCAGGAGTCGTGTCTAGAGAGAGAGGCAGGGAGCATAAAGACTCAGCCAGTCTAAATAATGAATCAGATGGCATAAATTGTATCGATATATTCAAAGAAATGTAAATTGAAATAGGTCAAACTAAACAAAGTGCAGCTAGTTTGCAGTCTTAGCAGCTTCAGTTTGAAGTGATTGTGTTAGCTGTGTTGTTGGCTAGCTCCCCTGAACAACAGTGTCCTAATGAGAGAGCACATTTTCTATACCAGGCGAAAACTGGTATCGTGCCTCATTAGCTCATTGTTATGGATGTATCCAAATAAATGTCAATAGAAAACAGCTTAAACAAATGCAGCTACTGTTGTTATTCTGTCTGCACTGTTTGACATGACTGTAAGTTATGCATAGTTGGCTAGCTAGCAAGCAAGGGACAAGAACCTTGCCAGTCAGTATGGCAATGGAGCATTTAGAAGAACGACTGGGTTGCGTCCATAGATACAGAACAAAAAGACTGAACGACTGGGAACCGAATGACCAGTTGGCTTGGGTAGCAACCCTAGATTGGTTTTGGGACTGTATCTTGTGGAAGGATGAAATAATATGAATAAATTAATCAAAATAAAATTTGTAATGAAAATATAATTATTTGAATATGTTGGTAAACCGTTGTGTAAAAGTGATAATGCCCTCGAAGCCGGTGTTTGGAGGATATATCCGAACAACACCCGTACCAAGATATCCTCCAAACACCAGCTTCACGGGCATTATCACTTAATTAATACACAGTATTAATACACAGGAGTGTGTAATGTGTCTGATGGAGTTGTGGAGTGAGAGGTGCAGGGGTGTGTAGGGGTGTGTAGTGGTGTGTAGTGTGTAGCAGCATTACTAGTGAAACACAGGTTTCTCATGCATAATGGATCTGGATCTTACCGCTTCTTTCAAAGAGCTAGCTGTCGCTGCCAGTTAAGGCCCCGACACACACCCTATTACCCCCACGTCCTGCCCAGCCTGCGCCTCCGCTCTGAACATTAACACGTCTGTTCTCATCATCCGTGTCTGTGGATCCACTCTTCCAGCAGGAGCTAGGGAAAATAACATGTTTAATATGCTAAGACAATGCAGGACAGGCAGGGAGGAGGGACATGAGCTAGGTAAGTGTCCCCACATTACAGTGTTAAGACTGCAGTTCACACAAGCTCAATATGTGTTGGTTAATTTGGGGGAAATTTAACAGGTAAACAAATTAGAAGTACAATTTTGTTTTTTCACTTTATTTAACTAGGCTACAATGATGGAGTTTGGTTGAAGATGTTCTTGTGTTATTGCCAATGAAGTAATGCAGTAATCACACATTCAAACTCGCTGATCTCTTTCTCTGAAGTACACGTGCAATACTTATACTTCTATTGCACTTGCAATAAGTACATTTGCAATAGAACTGTTGAATGATCTGTAACATGGTGTTCATTTACCCTCATATCTGGTCTACCTGTTTTTCGCACTAGCATCTAGCAATGACTGCAACCAACTCAGACCCAAAATGCCTTCAAATGCCAGAAAAAAGTAGGTTCAGTTCAGTTCTCTTATTCTCTCCCATTTAAAAAAATGTTTAAGGGAGGGACACATTTAGGTTGTTACACATAAACCTGGTTGCCTCCTGGTTTCTGTTTTGGAATGAGGAAAGGAAAATGACATTCTGTCAGTGCTGGGTGCTAGGGGCAAGATGATGCCTGTGGATACATGATGAGGACTAGGCTGTCACTGTAAGCAGTCAAGCGCTTATTCATGAAATGGAATTACATTCTGACAGTGGCTCCGCTCGCTGCTCGGTTTTGAAGCCCCCTGTCTTTTTCTCTGAACTGTAAATCCTTTGGCTCGCACCTAGTACGGGCTCCTCTGTTCACACACACACATACACGCTCGCTGATCGCACACCACTACGTCTGGAGGAGTGGGATTGCAAAAAGTCAGCCATTTATTCCTGCACAAAAAGAGCAGGGTGCTTCTCATTCTTCAGCAATTCCTATAGTAAAACCTTGAGGATAAGGCAAACAGATTTCAAGTTTCAATGTTTGTTTGCCATTTGCACAGGATACAACAGGTGTACAGCAGCACAGCGAAATTCTTACCTTGACACCTCTTTCCAACAATGCAGTGATAATAATACTAATATTGATGATAATATAAAATAGAATCAAAAGTTAAAGAATAAAAACCACACAACAACAACAATGAGAGTTAAAGAAACACGAGAATGCAAGTATATACAGGTCAGTGCCAGTACATTTTGATTCATTGATCAATTTTCCTGATGCCACATGTAGTTGTAAATTGACACGTCATTGTTTGCACATGTTGTGGTTGCCTACTAGCTTTAGGAGTTTTATCTATTGTTTGATGTATACCACAAATCCTATATGCTACATTTTATAGCCCCTGCCATTTCAGCCTGCTTTAGCTTTGGCCTGCCACACCACATGTTATGTGGCCAATCCAAACCACAGCTAATCAAGACCAGGATCACATAGTAATGCCCTACTGAACTGTCAACTGTGAATCATATCATCGAACTCAACTGTACCGTGATTGAATTCATCTGAACAAACTTCCATGCCATGTACAGTTGAAGTCGGAAGTTTAATACACCTTAGCCAAATACATTTAAACCCAGTTTTTCACAATTCCTGACATTTAATACGTGTAAAAATACTCTGTCTTAGGTCAAATAGGATTACCACTTTATTTTAACAATGTGAAATGTCAGAATAATAGAAGAGTGATTTATTTCAGCTTTTATTTCTTTCATCACATTCCCAGTGGGTCAGAAGTTTAGATACACTCAATTAGTGTTTGGTAGCATTGCCTTTAAACTGTTTAACTTGGGATAAAACATTTCAGGTAGCCTTCCACAAGCTTCCCACAATAAGTTGGGTGAATTTTGGCCCATTTCTCCTGACAGAGCTTGTGTAACTGAATCAGATTTGTAAGCCTCCTTGCACGCACACGCTTTTTCAGTTCTGCCCACAACTTTTCTGTAGGATGAGGTCAGGGCTTTGTGATGGCCACTCCAAGACCTTGACTTTGTTGTCCTTAAGCCATTTTGCCACAATTTTGGAAGTACGCTTGGGGTCATTGTCCATTTGGAAGACCCATTTGTGACCAAGCTTTAACGTCCTGACTGATGTCTTGACATGTTGCTTCAATATTTCCACAAAATTTTCCTTCCTCATGAAGCCATCTATTTTGTGAAGTGCACCAGTCCCTCCTGCAGCAAAGCACCGCCACAACATGATGCTGCCACCCTCGTGCTTCACGGTTGGGATAGTGTTCTTCGGCTTGCAAGCCTTCCCCGTTTTCCTCCAAACATAACAATGGTCATTATGGCCAAACAGTTCTATTTTTGTTTCATCAGACCAGAGGACATTTCTCCAAAAAGTATGATCTTTGTCCCCATGTGCAGTTGCAAACCGTAGTCAGGCTTTTTCATGGCGGTTTTGGAGCAGTGGCTTCTTCCTTGCTGAGCGGCCTTTCAGGTTATGTCAATATAGGACTCGTTTTACTGTGGATATAGATACTTGTGTACCTGTTTCCTCCAGCATCTTTATAAGGTCCTTTGCTGTTGTTCTGGGATTGATTTGTACTTTTCACACCAAAGTACGTTCATCTCTCCTTCCTGGGTGGTATGACAGCTGTGGAGTTTGTACTTGAGTACTATTGTTTGTACAGATGAACGTGGTACCTTCAGGCGTTTGGAAATTGCTCCCAAGGATGAACCAGACTTGTGGAGGTCTACAATTGTTTTTCGGACGTCTTGGCTGATTTCTTTTGATTTTCCCATGATGTCAAGCAAGGAGGCACTGAGTTTGAAGGTAGCCCTTGAAATACATCCACAGGTACACCTCTAATTTACTCAAATTATGTCAATTAGCCTATCAGAAGCTTCTAAAGCTATGACATATTTTTCTGGAATTTTCCAAGCTGTTTAAAGTCACAGTCAAATGTAAATGTCAACTTCTGACCCACTGGAATTTTGATACAGTGAATAATAAGTGAAATAGTCTGTCAGTAAACAATTGTTGGAAAAATTACTTGTGTCATGCAGAAACTAGATGTCCTAACCGACTTGGCAAAACTATAGTTTGTTAACAAGAAATTTGTGGAGTGGCTGAAAAAGGAGTTTTAATGACTCCAACCTAAGTGTATGTAAACTTCCGACTTCATCTGTACCATCATCAGAATATAAAGACTCAAGGCAGGACATTATAGCATAACAAATGACTGGTGCATTGCATTGAGCCCTGTGCTGAAGTTTTTTTCAACAAATTTTGTATGAGTGCTACTGCCATGAATGTGAAATATAATGCCACATTTCTGTTGATTTTGAAAATTATGATAAACAACTTACAGATCTTTGAACTGTCTTTATCAATGTAAAAATGTTTAAGACCTTTTTTTGTAATTTGATAAGATAACCCATTTCAAGCTTCAATGATGTCTTGAAAAAGTAATTTTGTACTCACTAATTATTATCCTGGACAAACATATTAATTTGTATTTTTACACCCCAAAACATTTATCAAATCAAATTTTATTTGTCACATACACATGGTTAACAGATGTTAATGCGAGTGTAGAGAAATGCTTGTGCTTCTAGTTCCGACAATGCAGTAATATCCAACGGGTAATCTAACCTAACAATTTCACAACAACTACCTTATACACACAAGTGTAAATGGATGGAGAACTTGTACGTAAAAATATATGAAAGAGTGATGGTACAGCACAGCATAGGCAATATGCAGTAGATGGTATCGAGTACAGTATATACATATGAGATGAGTATTGTAGGGTATGTAAACATTATGTTAAGTGCCATTTTTTACATACATTTTTCCATTATTAAAGTGGCTGGAGTTGAGTCAGTATGTTGGCAGCAGCCACTCAATGTTAGTGGTGGCTCTTTAACAGTCTGATGGCCTTGAGATAGAAACTGTCGATATGCTGATAGAATTTAGAGAGTCTTGATTGTTTTCAGATTAGCCTTGGTAAAATCCCCTGCTACAATGAATGCAGCATCAGGATATGTGGTTCCCAGTTTGCATAGAGTCAAATGAGGTGGCAAGGTAGTCTAGTGGTTAGAGCGTTGGACTAGTAACTGGAAGGTTGCAAGTTCAAGCCCCCGAGCTGACAAGGTAAAAATCTGTCGTTCTGCCCATGAACAGGCAGTTAACCCACTGTTCCTAGGCCGTCATTGAAAATAAGAATTTGTTCTTAACTGACTTGCCTAGTTAAATAAATATTTAAAAAATTACAATGCAGCAGTTAAAGTTACTAAGGATCTGAGGGGCCGATGCGTTGTTGCCTTGCCTTCTTTACAACAGTTCTGGTGTGAGACGACCATGTTCAGTTTACATTTCATATACAATTACTGTTTACATTGAATGCAGGCAGGTTTTGCTTAAGCCTTACCTTCATTCATACAGTAGGAGAGCAAAGACAAGGTCACATCAGATCTAACGCTGTATAGTTCAGTAGCCAGGTGCCATATTGTAATGCCCGGGTGTTGTGGGTGAGAAGTCAGGCCCAGTAAGCAGAGAGTGCAGGGTAGTGCTAACTTTTAATGCACAACAGTGAACATACGCCAACCAAAACAAATGCCCCAAACACGGGGGACTTAAACAGTCCAGCAAACAACCCAAACACATGGGGAAACCGTGACACACAGAGGTGTACACATGTACATCGAACAATCCCGCACAACCAGCAGGCGGGCCGAGCGCCACCCGAACAGGAAGGCGAGCCACCTTCGGTAGGAAGGTGTTACATATATGTGTTACACATATGTTAACTTGCTACGCCAACAAGTTACTGAAGTTCCCTCCTTTGTGCAAGACTCCTTGCAGGGATCATTTTAGCATGGCAAATAATTAGTGAGCAGATATTTTATCAGAATTGTTTTTTCATGCATTTGAATATATTGATTTAGAAATCAAATTGATGAGTGTTGTGAAGGCAGCCACAACGGTGTGACACCATTTAATATAAAGATACATAACTATGTATTGCTCTCTGAAATGCCTTTTGTTTGATTAAATATTTGTTGTGTGCTTGTCAGACACCACAGTTCTACGGCGGTAGTGGGAGGAGTCCTACACTAAACAATGACATCATCTCTATGAGCCCCAGAGAACAAAATGTGTCCTCCTTCTCCTGTCAGTTTCTGCCCTCACCCCCAAGGAGGAAATAACATAACTGTAATTAACATAATATCTCTTCTGGCAAGATGATTTCGCCCCCTGTGAAAATGATTTGGTACACTGTCAAAATTTCTGAAGATGAGATGTCATATTTGTCAGAAATAATTTATCAAAAAACTGCCTGACACATTCCTCACTTGATGAACTTTATACAATTTGTATGCTACTTCCAGTATATTGTGTTAAAAATGCCTTTTGGCCCGAGGGTGAGATGTGGGTGACCCAGGCACAATTACTCTCTTTTCCTCCTGCGACAGAGAGTTGAAACCAAACCAGATGGCTGTATTCTTAGAGTGGATGGAGTCATCAGCCTCTCACTGTGTCTCTTCACAGCACTTTCATTCAGAGAATCCATCCCACTGGCACTGGTAAAATGGTTTGACTCAGTTCTCTCTACAGCGTGTTGCTTTGATAAAAATGATCAAAGTAGGCACAAAGCGAGGTGAGGGGCAGGAAACCAGACAGAGAACCAAACATCAATTTGTACGAATCAAACATCCAAATCTCCAGAGGTTAGAAGAGTTTGCCCCTTTATGCTTCAGAGGAAGAACTAATAAAGGTAGAAGTCACAGCACCTTCTGGGAGAAACATAGAACAGGGTTAATTATCGTGATCTAAAGCCTCCAGTAAGTAATTAGAGACCTGGAACTGACTCAGATATACTGCTGAACAGAACTACCTAAGTACATCAGCCCTCACAGCACACATATTTTGCAGATGTTATCACAGGTGCAGCAAAATGCTTATGTTTCTAGCTCCAACAGTGCAGTAATACCTAACAATACAAAACAATAAACACAAATCCCAAAAATGTAAAGAAAGGAATTAAGAATAATATTAAGTATAAAATATCTTATAAAGCATTAGCAACTGGAGACTTCATGTAGGCGAATTAGCTAATTAATTAGACAAACAAATTGACAGTCCATGCATATGTGTGTGTGTGGATGTACGCACGTGTTCATCTACGCACAGCTGTATCCTCTCCCCTGGTTCACTCTGCTCCATTGCCTACTTCCTCACTGACCACCCTCTCCACTCAGACCACTCCATCCCCAGCTCCTTTACTGGTCTGGGTGCCCCTCCACCCTTCCCCTCCTTGCATGCTATCCATTCTTCCCACCCTGCCTGCCTGTGACTTGTGACATGGGCCACAGTCCTCATCACAGCAGGCTATTACTTAGTCTAATTACTAGACAGCCACACATAAGTCAACAGCCACTGGGAATAAGCAGCTAGCACACATCGCAAGACAGTGAGACTCACACCCCTGAACCAACACTGCCATCTATTTTAATAAACATGTATGTCTCCAACACCGATTGAAAGTAGATGGAGAGGAGGAGAGGGTGAGGGAGGAAGAGAGGGAATAAAAAAAGAGGGGGAAGAGAGATAAAGAGAGAGATACAGGGTGGGGGCAGATAGAGAGAGAGAGAGAGAGAGAGAGAGAGAGAGAGAGAGAGAGAGAGAGAGAGAGAGAGAGAGAGAGAGAGAGAGAGAGAGAGAGAGAGAGAGAGAGAGAGAGAGAGAGAGAGAGAGAGAGAGATCATTAAATGTCATAAGAGCATCAATGTGTAGAGACTAGAGTTGCATGTAATTGGTTGGTAGAGTTGTGTGGAGGAAGACTTTTCCTGATAAGGAAGATGATGTCGGTTTTCCACTCTACACTATGTCCTGTGTGCACTGCAGTTCCCTAACAGAAACAACCCTCTTCAGTGTGAGTGGTGATGGGGGGTGGACAGACAGCCTACAGATTGATAATATGAGCCACACATTAAATATGCAATAATAATTCCTATGTCATTTTTTATGAGATTTCTTGCCCGTGCAGCAGAAACAGGATGGGACATTCATTCACAGTCCATCCCTGGGATCCTGACAGCATATCAGGGCCACTTCCACTACCATCATCAGACTTCAAGCACCTGAGTAAAACTACTGCCATGTGTAGTCAATCATCAACTGAAACTACCCATCCAAGCAGCCCATACCATCCACTGTGTGTGTGTGTGTGTGTGTGTGTGTGTGTGTGTGTGTGTGTGTGTGTGTGTGTGTGTGTGTGTGTGTGTGTGTGTGTGTGTGTGTGTGTGTGTGTGTGTGTGTGTGTGTGTGTGTGTGTGTGTGTGTGTGTGTGTGTGTGCATGTAAGTGCGTGCGCGCGTGCGTGTGTGTGTGCATGTGCGTGGTGCATGCGTGTGCGTGTGCTTCATCAACCCTCTTCTGATGTCTCTGAAGGGAATTTAATATTATCTAATTACAATGTTGCCAGAAAGTGATTGGCATGCAACTGAATATAATAGTCACCAAGCCACCCATTGGATGAATCAACTCTTAATTAAACAGTGTTGTTAATTCATGTAGTGTTTGAAGAAAGAGCAGTCATTTATCAAGAACCAATAGAAACATGGCAAACAGAAGCCTCAGAGTGGTAATAACAATCTGTCTGTGTGTTTCTCTCTTCAAGTACTCTACTGTTCTATTGGATGCAATGTAATCAATACAATGGCACTAGATATAATGCTGTGGCGTCCAGCATGGGCTAGAGCATGGTACAGTATACACTTTGTAGTGCATGGGGGTAACAGTGGTAAAAGCACATCATTTATACATCTTATATTTCTCTGAGGATTATGACCACTAAGTATGCTTCTCAAAAAGCAAAGTTCATGTTACAGTACCAGTCAAAGGTTTCGACACCCCAACTATTTTTTTCTTTATTTGTACTATTTTCTACATTGTAAAAAAATAGTGAAGACATCAAACTAAGAAATAACACATATGGAATCATGTAGTATCCATAGAAAGTGTTAAACCAATCAAAATGTATTTTATATTTGAGATTCTTCAAAGTAGCCACCCGTTGCCTTGATGACAGCTTTGCACACTGTTGGCATTCCCTCAACCAGCTTCATGAGGTAGTTACCTGGAATGCATTTCAATTAACAGGTGTGCCTTGTTAAAAGTTCATTTGTGGAGTTTCTTTCCTTAATGCGTTTGAGCCAATCATTTGTGTTGTGACAAGGTAGGGGTGGTTTACAGAAGTGATAAAATAATTTAAATGTTGGAAGATAATGATGAAATAATTCACTCGGAAGAATTACAATTGTATGAAATTGATTAGAATCATAAAATTATAATCTGATGATGTGTGTAGTTTTAGTCAGAATGAGGGTAAAACAATATATCTGTACAATATATCTTCATAGTATCTTAAACACAGACTGTCTGAGCAAAATTCGGTGCCGACCTGGCTTGGCCTCAGAGATTTTTGAGGGGCGGGGAGTACTTCTCAGGGTCTCCCTAATCTTGGGGAGGACAGAGAGTACTTCTCAGGGTCTCCCTAATCTTGGGGAGGACAGGGAGTACTTCTCAGGGTCTCCCTAATCTTGGGGAGGACAGGGAGTACTTCTCAGGGTCTCCCTAATCTTGGGGAGGACAGGGAGTACTTCTCACGGTCTCCCTAATCTTGGGGAGGACAGGGAGTACTTCTCACGGTCTCCCTAATCTTGGGGAGGACAGGGAGTACTTCTCAGGGTCTCTCTAATCTTGGGAAGGACAGGGAGTACTTCTCACGGTCTCCCTAATCTTGGGGAGGACAGGGAGTACTTCTCACGGTCTCCCTAATCTTGGGGTGGACAGGGAGTACTTCTCACAGTCTCCCTAATCTTGGGGAGGACAGGGAGTACTTCTCAGGGTCTCCCTAATCTTGGGGAGGACAGGGAGTACTTCTCACGGTCTCCCTAATCATGGGGAGGACAGGGAGTACTTCTCACGGTCTCCCTAATCTTGGGGAGGACAGGGAATACTTCTCAGGGTCTCCCTAATCTTTGGGAGGACAGAGAGTACTTCTCACGGTCTCCCTAATCTTGGGGAGGACAGGGAGTACTTCTCAGGGTCTCCCTAATCTTGGGGAGGACAGAGAGTACTTCTCACAGTCTCCCTAATCTTGGGGAGGACAGGGAGTACTTCTCACGGTCTCCCTAATATTAGGGAGGACAGGGAGTACTTCTCAGGGTCTCCCTAATCTTGGGGAGGACAGGGAGTACTTCTCACGGTCTCCCTAATCTTGGGGAGGACAGAGAGTACTTCTCACAGTCTCCTTAATCTTGGGGAGGACAGGGAGTACTTCTCACCGTCTCCCCAATCCTGGGGAGGACAGAGAGTACTTCTCACCATCTCCCTAATCTTGGGGAGGACAGGGAGTACTTCTCACCATCTCCCTAATCTTTGTAGGCTGGGTAGTGATACAGTATGTGCGTAGGATGCCTGCTGTTTGTGTGTGAAGGTATGTGCGTAAGGAGCCAGTATAAAATGGATGGTTTTGTACAACGGACTAGGACGTCCTCGTGAACAAACCTTTGACTATTGTTGGCTGGGCCTCGGTCTGTTTTCATTTCAACCAGTATCTTATAAATTCTTGGTTGCAGACTGAGTAGTTAATTGAGGTTCAGTTTATGAACATTGAGAACATAATTCTCATAACAAGAAGATAGCCCAATTTGGACCAAGTCCAAGTCCATATTATGGCAAGAACAGCACAACTAAGCAGTCTGTCGTTACTTTAAGACATGAAGGTCAGTCAATTCGGAACATTTCAAGAACTTTGAAAGTTAAACATTTTTTTGGTTACTACATGATTCCATACGTGTTATTTCATAGTTTTGATGTCTTCGCTATTTTTCTACAATGTAGAAAATAGTCAAAATAAAGAAAAACCCTTGAATGAGTAGCTGTGTCCAAACTTTTGACTGGTACTCTACATGAAATATGATATTCACCACGACTACAAATTTCCTGGGTATTATGAGATGATTTATTCATATAAAAACAACATCAGGCTGTAACAAAGACAAACAGGCTGTGCAGACAAAGTGTGCGATTCATTATTGTGTGTGAGATTCAATTATGAACAGGGCCAACGTCTGTGCATCCTCACTGTAACAAATTGCCTCCCAGAACATCATTAATGCTCAACATAAATCACTTGTCGTATTTCATTATGGCACAAATCAGAAAGGAATATGCTCTGATTTTCCCCCAGAACTTTCCACTTCCCACTTTGGCCTTGCAGCCTGCTTGGAGTGTGTGTAGGTGAGGATTGTGTGTGTCTTTTGTAGTGTGCTGTGATAATGTAGCTCTGTTTATTTGTTGTGTCAGGCAGAAAGACATATCTAATTTTGTAATATTAACTTAACACTTTCTTTTCATCAGTTAACAAACCGGTGCCTCCTCATCACTGCTTACCTCACTCCTTACTTACAGTGCCTTGAAAAAGTATTTTTCTATTTCGTTGCATTACAACCTGTAATTTAATTTTAATTTATTTGGATTTCATGTAATGGACATACACAAAATAGGCCAAATTGGTCAAGTGAAATTTTAAAAATGTGATGTTTCCAAAAAGTATAACTGAAAAAAAGAAAACGTGGTGCTTGCCTGTGTACTCAACCCCTTTGCAAGTTTCGCATGATCTGTCACATGATCTCAGTATACGTATATACACCTGCTCTGAAAGGCCCTAGAGTCTGAAATACAACTAAGCAAGTGGCACCACCAAACAAGCACCACCACCAAGCAAGTGCCACCATGAATATCAATGAGCTCTCCAATCAGGTCAAGGACAAAGTTGTGGAGACATACAGATAAGGGTTGGGTTACAAAAAATATCTGAAACTTTGAACATCCCACAGAGCACCATAAAATCCATTCTAAAAAAAATTGAAAGAATACAACAAATCTACCATGATAGCGTCGCCCACCAAAACTCACGGACCAGGCAAGGAGGGCATTAATCAGAGAGGCAACAAAGAGACCAAAGATAACCCTGAAGGAGCTCCTAAGCTCCACGGCGGAGATTGGAGTATCTGCCCATAGGACAACTTTAAGCAGTACACTCCACAGAGCTGGACTTTATGGAAGAGTGGCCAGGAAAAAAGCCATTGCTCAAGCAAACATGTTTGGTGTTCGCCAAAAGGCATATGGGAGACTCCCCAAACATATGGAAGAAGGTACTCTGGTCAGATGTGTAAGGGTTTTCTTCTGGTGAAAGAGAGGCGGACCAAAATGCAGCGTGGTGGTTATTCATGTTTTTAATAAAGACGACTATACATGAACAGACTATACAAAACAAGAACCGTGAAAACCTAAACAGTCCTATCTGGTGCAAACACAGAGACAGGAACAATCACCCACAAAACCCAACACAAAACAGGCTACCTAAATATGGTTCCCAATCAGAGACAATGACTAACACCTGCCTCTGATTGAGAACCATATCAGGCCAAACATAGAAATAGACAATCCAGACACACAACATAGAATGCCCAACCAGCTCACGTCCTGACCAACACTAAAACAAGGAAAACACATACGAACGATGGACAGAACGTGACAAGATGAGACTAAAATTAAGCTTTTTTGCAATCAAGGAAAATGCTATGTCTGGCACAAACCCAACACCTCTCATCACCTTGAGAACCCAATCCCCACAAAGAAGCATGGTGGTGGCAAATTATTGAGGGAAACCTGTTTCAGTCTTACAGAGATTTGAGACTGGGACGGATGGTTCACCTTCCAGCAGGACAATGACCCTAAGCATACTGTTAAAGCAACACGCAAGTGGTTTAAGGGGATACATTTAAATGTCTTGGAATGGTCTCGTCAAAGCCCAGACCTCAATCCAATTGAGAATCTGTGGTATGACTTAATTAAAGATTGCTGTACACCAGCAGAACCCATCCAACTTGAAGGAGCTGGAGCAGTTTGCCTTGAAGAATGGGCAAAAATCCCAGTGGCTAGATGTGCCAAGCTTATAGAGACATATCCCAAGAGACTTGCAGCTGTAATTGCTGCAAAAGGTGGCTCTACAAAGTATTGACTTTGAGGGGGATGAATAGAAATGCACGCTCAAGTTATGTTTTTTTGTCTTATGTCTTGTTTGTTTCACAATAAAAAATGTTTTGCAACTTCAAAGTAGTAGGCATGTTGTGTAAATCAAATGATACAACCTCCCCCCAAAATCCAGTTTTATTCCAGGTTGTAAGGCAACAAAATTGGAAAAATGCCAAGGTGGGTGAATTATTTCACAAGCCACTGTACTATAGCCTACAACATATCTCTACCTACACTGTTATCCTGACAATAGCAGGTCTGTGCCATTCAATGGCTCGATGCAATTCCATGTTTTCATCAGGGTCAAATAGGACCTAAAGTACGTTACTGTTAACCTTGCACAGAGCCCTGTGCACACCAGCCAAACGTCAAACCAACCATCCAGCCATATGCATAGTGTCCATGAAAAAAAAGCTCATAGGGTCTCACCTCATTACTTAGTGTGCCTAACTTACTTTGGCGATCACAGCTATGGTCAATTGAGCCCTCAACCATTCGGTAAATCTTTATTCCGCAAAGGACGGAAATGGTCGCCACAGGGGGTTCAGTGCCTGTAAGCACCAAGCTCTTTCTCTATTATTATTTTTCTCCCCCAGCTTAAAATATCCCCAGTGACCTCCCTTCAAGATCATTGAAGTTTTCGCTTCAGCATTTAACCCCATGAGGGTGTTTGAGATGAGAGATGGGCTCACAGAACAGAAATATGCTTTACAATGCTTCCATATACAGTACAAGTCAAAGGTTTGGATAAAACTACTCATTCAAGTGTTTTTATTTTTTACTATTTTCTACATTGTAAAATAATAGTGAAGACATCAAAACTATGAAATAACACAAATGGAATCATGTAGAAACCAAAAAAGTGTTAAACAAATCTAAATATATTTTAGAGTTTAGATCCTTTAGTTCTGATGTCATTTGCTCATGTTTCTTGGCCCAAGCAAGTATCTTCTTCTTATTGGTGTCCTTTAGTAGTGGTTTCTTTTTAGCAATTTGACCACGAAGGCCTGATTCACGAAGTCTCCTCTAAACAGTTGATGCTGAGATGTGTCTGTTACTTGAACTCTGTGAAACATTTATTTAGGCTGCAATCTGAGATGCAGTTTACTCTAATGAACTTATCCTCTGCAACAGAGGTAGATCTGGGTCTTCCTTTCCGGTGGCGGTCCTCATGAGAGACAGTTTCATCATAGCGCTTGATGGTTTCGCGACTGCACTTGAAGAAAAATGTCCAAGTTCTTGAAATGTTATTAAAGTAAGTATGAACTGTTGTTTCTCTTTGCTTATTTGAGCTGTTCTTGCCATAGTATGGACTTGGTCTTTTACTATCTTCTGTATACCACCCCTACCTTGTCGCAACACAACTGATTGGCTCAAATGCATTAAGAAGGAAATAAATTCCACAAATGAACTTTTAACAAGACACACCTGTTAAAACTTTTTGGGCTAGGGGCGGTATTTTCACGTCCGGATGAAAAGCGTGCCCAAAGTAAACTGCCTGCTACTCAGGTCCAGAAGCTAGGATATGCATATTAGCATATTTGGATAGAAAACACTCTAAAGTTTCTAAAACTGTTTGAATAATGTCTGTGAGTATAACTGAACTGAATTGGCAGGCGAAACCCCAAGCCCAATCCATCCAGGTCAATCTGTTTTCTATTAGTTTTCTAAGCCCGTTTTAATAGAAATATGCTTACAGTTCCTATAGCTTCCACTAGATGTCAACAGTCTTTAAAATTGGTTGATGTTTTTACTTTGAGCAATGAAGAAGTAGCAATTTCCTTTCTGGGTGTACAGCCAAGTGGACTGTTTTGTTTGGGGCACATGACCTGAAGCTCGCTCCACTTTCATTTTATCCTCTATTGAACACAGTTTATCCCGTATTAAATTTTATCAATTATTTACATTTTAAAATACCTAAAGTTGGATAAGGAAAGTTGTTTGAAATGTTTGAACAAAGTTTACATGTAACTTATTAGATAATGTGTAGTCATGTCGGGCGAGTTGGAATCTGTGTTTTTCTGAATCAAACTCGCTAAATAAATGGACATTTTGGAGATATAAAGACGGAATTTATCAAACAAAAGGACCATTTGTGATGTTTATGGGACATACTGGAGTGCCAACAGAAGAAGATCTTCAAAGGTAAGGCATGAATCATATCGTTATTTCTGAGTTTTGTGTCGCGCCTGGCGGGTTGAAATATGATTGTCGTGCGTTTGTATGATGGGGTGCTGTCCTCAGATAATCGCATGGTTTGCTTTCGCCGTAAAGCCTTTTTGAAATTTGCCACAGTGGCTGAATTAACAAGAAGTTAAGCTTTAATTGGTGTATTGCACTTGTGATTGTATGAAAGTTAAATATTTCTAATAATTTAATTTGAATTTAGCGCTCTGCCATTTCACCGGATCCCGTTCATGGGATTTGATCCCTAAGAAGTTTGGATTGAAATGCATTCCAGGTGACTACCTCGTGAAGCTGATGGAGAGAATGCCAAGAGTGTGCAAAGCTGTCATCAAGGCAAAGGAAAATAGTAAAAATAAAGAAAAACCCTGGAATGAGTAGGTGTGTCCAAACTTTTGACTGGTACTGTATATATATTACTGGAGTCTGTATAGATGTTTGCATTTGACATTCATGTTGTTAGTATTGTTCATCACTATAGCCAATAGATATATAGCTTTATCATTTTTTATATATACAGTATACCATAAATATATAGTGTGTGTCCCAATTTTGACACTATTCTTTACGTATTGCTCTACATTTGACAAAGACACAATGGGCATTTGGGACACAAACATATCACATTGATATTACATAGAGGCCATTAAGTCATTTTGAAATTACATTCCCTTTTAAACAGAACAGACATTCTCTATGATTTGTCATGGTCTAATTATGCAGTCATGTTGTGGGCCTTGCCAAAATAAACCACGGCCAGGGTCATTAGAACAGTCTATTAAGAAACCAGTCATAATTACATCCTGGAAATGGGCTCTTCTCTATTTTGAAAGTAGCATAACAATTAATGTCCTAATCAACCTTTCTGAAACACATTATTCAGTTCATTTGGAATTACCCTGTAGTTAGCATAATGACTAGAAATAAATAAGATGTGTTATAGTAGAATTAGGCAGCTGAGAAAGAGTAATAAGGAAATTGGTCATACAATGGCTAGACATCTCAACAACCTTTTAATCCATTAGGTCACTTACATGATGACAAATCATTGTCAGGGTTGTCAGTAGCTGGTGAAGCTTTGCCATATGTATATAAACATCTCAATAAGGATTTCCACCAGCAACACTACGTTAATAAAATCTTAATTAAGCGAATGTGAGTTTTTTTTCTATTGCCCATTGAGAGTTTAACTTCTCAATGACCTTTTGACTAATGATAAAATATCTACAAGTGTTCTTGAAATGAATCTAAATAACCATAAATCAGGAATACAACACTGCACCTGGGCAACAATACCGATGTGACAGATCCACATTCATCTGGGAAGCATTTAGTCTATGAGGTTCTAAACAGAGGACAACATGGTCAAAGGTCAGGTGTTATGGGGGTCATGCTGTTTCTCAGGATGACACCCCATTTCATTAATTAAAGTGTCTTGAAGGAGGACCCATATCCCCTCGCTCCTTAGCTACACTCTCTCTCTACAACCTGGTCTCGGAGAATTTCATATTGTTCTGTATGTAAATCAGAGACACTCCATTTAGTATGATATGTTATAGTTGGTATGGTTACATATTCAGATGGTTACTTAACCCTTTACCTAACTCCTGAACGTAATACCTAAACCCTAACACCTAGCCTAGCTAGCATTAGCAAACTAGCTAACAGTAGCCACCTAGGCACTTAACTAGGATTTGTCAAATATCAAATAACAAATTCGTAACATATTGTACATTTTTCAATTTTGTAACATATAAGAAGTGTAATTCATAACATATACGAAATGGGTAATGGACCACCACAAATTAACACATAAGTACAGAATAGTATGAAATGCTTTGAGACCAGGTTGCTCTCTCAGCCCATTAGATGGGAACTGGGAAGGTTGGGAGGAGCAAATAAAACAAGATCTAAAAAGAATCGATAAATGTTTCATCAGGTTTAAAAGACAGCGTTAGCCTTAACTTTATGGAGGCTGAGACACACTTTCAGGGTGGCCAAGTCCTTGGGTTTAAAAGAAAGGTTTATGGGGCTGTAAACACGGCCCAATTCTCTTTTCCATTTCCACCACATAAAGATCTGACACATAAGTAAATCTACAATGGAGATTGGAGTCCCCTCTTTGGCCTCTTCTTTCTTCCTTTCTTCTTCTATTTCTCTTCATTATCTCCTTTCTCTCCTCAGGGCTGGATCTGATGTGGGATGAATCTAGAGATCAGGATTCTGGGTGATTGTGGTTTATATCAAAGGGGAATACAGACCTATCGGGTAACCAATTATTTATCTTGGTGGTAGTGGTAGTGGGGGGGGGTAGTTCAGTAGTTGTACTACTTAGTGTAGTCACCTCTCCTTTTATGACTTTGTGTAGTTAGATATGAGAAGATACTGGCTGAAGGGCTGGGCATGTGTCTCAGGTACGAAAGACACAGGGACAGTTCATCATTACTACACTAGTGTTTTCACGAAACCAGCCAACAGAATGGTGTGCAAAATCAACATCATTTAGCATGCCATCATTCAGGGCAAGCTAGTGATTTGAAATCAGTACTATATATGGGAACAACCAGTTAAATGTATTGATGTTACTAGGGATGAGGGACAGACGAATAGAAACAAATTAGGAGAATAACTTTCATCTGTTCTGAAATAGCTTTGGTCGAACAGGGCATAAATGATCTTCTCCATGCTGCAAACCATTCTGCAACTTTGCGAAGAACATGTGCATCAAGTACGCAAAATGCGGGCTAGGAATCTGGCAAAAACAACATACGGCAAAACGCATGTACATCTGGTGGACATATGGCATTAGCCTCCTCTGGCCACTGTGCACATTTGTGGTTAAAAGGCAAAACAATTTTTTTCTCCTCAAACTTAGAGTTCTGTAAACATTCTCAGGTGTGTCCACAATGTTTCAGATAGGGCTCCATATGTATTTATTTATTTTACTAGACAATTCAATTAAGAACAACTTATTATTTTCAATGACAACCTAGGAACAGTGGGTGTTCAGGGGCAGAACGACAGATTTGTACCTTGTCAAATCAGGGATTTGAACTTGCAACCTTCTGGTTACTAGTCCAATGCTCTAACCACTAGGCTACTCTGCCGCCACATACGAGTAAGAATCTGAGATATTAGTCATTTGTTTTGATATGTGTATGAGGCATTTGTATCTGAAACTGAACGTATGATACCTAAATAATGTTCAATGAAAATTATACTAATAAAGTCCATTAGAATAATAATAACCCAACCATTAGGATTCGTCCACCATTAGGAATACACTTCCTCCTACCTATAACTTTACATGCAGTTCTACCTCTATTTCAGATACAGTATATACAGCCACAGACTGTACAGTAAACCCATTGAAACAGCCATGACAGACCAATAAACAGCAGAAACCCTCTCTCCCTGGTTGCCTGGTCCATCTGGACCCTGTTGAGTATCACACAGGGGGCGTGTTAAGTTTGGGTCAGGACTTTATTAACTGTAACAGATGCCTTGGTGCTCAGTCGGCCTACCACGGGGTGGGGGAATTGCATTTGCGGTATGGCTCTGCACTGACAGAATGGCAGACAGTTATGATAAGAGAGTGGCAGAGCGGAATCCATTTAGCCCCAGTCAGACCTCCCCAGAGGGGGAGAGGAGAGGGGAGGCCCAGACAGGAAAGTGGGAGTCTCACTGTGGGAGGCCGAGGAAGGGCCAGGGGGAGGTGGAGGGGAGGGAACAGGTCGTTCGTTGGAGAGAAGATAGGGGAGACCCAGCCAGGCTAGTGGGAGTCTCACTGGGCCTGCAGTGTGAGAGCGAGGTGGGGGAGGCGGAGGGAGACGGAGGAGGCAGGGGGAGGCGGACAAGAGGTATATGGGAGAGAGGGGGAAGAGGGATCTCAGGGAGAGCCGTCTGTACACATCGCCTCAACCTTCCAATTTCTCCATCATTAACCTCACTTATCCATCACTATACGTCACTGATGACGTATACAGGCAGGATTGGGATTTTGATGAGACAATTTAGATGTGATCTAAGTTGTGGAGTAAATCTTACTGGGCTTCCTTATTGTGGTATCTATATTTTCATATGTTCAACAGGGAGACAAGATTTCTGAAAATATATTCATAAAATAAATCACACATTCACTTTTTATAATAAAAGCATTTTCGGCTGTGTTTTTATTGACTTACATCAAAACAGTAAAAGCTAAAACATAGCCGGCTGTGAGGATGTGTTTAATCACAAACAGAGCAGTGTGAAGGATTTGATCTCCTTGGTTTTGTGTTGCTGCTAAACTAAACTGGTGTTATTCATCTCTCCTGGACTCCAGTGTTCCTGCCAGTATCGTATTCATGCTACCAGCTGGATCCCACCAGATGTGTCTATAACAAATCATAAACACAGCCATTGACTGCTGGTTCAGATTCATAAACCTAGCAATTGACTGCTGGTTGACTGCTGGTCAGATCCCTATAGTGGAGGGATTAACTGGTGACTCAAAATGCTAACCAGGGCGATTGACTGCTGCTTGGATTCATAAGCGCCATGATTGACTGCTGTTGGCACAATTGCTACCACCGGAGTCAGTGGCAGTTGAAAAACGATGGTGGGAGCAGCACCGGCCGGCGGCGAGGGAAATTACCCAGCCCTATCGGAGGCCGCTGGTAATCATTCCACATGCCTTACACATCTCTCTTTGAGACTTTTTACTGCCACACTCAATCACAGGCCTAGAGATAATACTACAGAACAATTACAGTAGAGGACATTATGTGGATTCCCTGCATTTGAGTGTGGGTTTATTACATACATTACTTATGGTGTTTCATAGGCAATATACAGAGAGATTTCAACTGGAGAGAAGAGAGACACCCTTCCTTGCCTGGCGCTGTCTCTAGAGGGCTCCCTGTGGCCTGCAGGAACACACTCAACCAACATCTCTCAAAAGATAGATAACACAATTAACCGTGAGAACATGCATTTGACTGCAGCATGAGGCAGCTAAAGACTGTTTGCTCATGAATTACCATTGTCTGTTTTCTCTTTGGCACTTAATTGTTCGTTGCTTGGAGAGAGAAAAAAAAACGAATCACAGAGAGAGAAAGCAGTAGCTGCTTTAACTCAATTTGTATTATGTTTTAATTGACTGTACGGTGGCTGGGTGTTTGGCACGATGCAATTATGAAGAGTGGGCGAGGAACACACCACATTACAGTGCATTAAAGTCAATTAATTGGAAACGCCATCTTCCGCGAGGCATTGTGTTCCTCCAGTGACAGGCAACTTCCCTTGTGTGCATTTTACACACTTTTGCGCGGTGTCCTCTGATATAAATGTTTTATAAAGGCAAGCCAGTCCCAGGAGCGACAAAGGATTCTAATGCAGGAGAGAGAGGAGAGGGATGGTGTGTATGCAGACAGGCAGAAGCACCAATCTGTTATCATTGAAGGTCTGTTGAATGCCTTTTGTACAGGAATCTTTGAATGTTCATGTCACTCCGTCAGCATCTGAAGAGTCTGCTTTGTGAATGCAACATAATAAGAACCAATGTGTTCATTGCTCGTCTTTGTGTTTTTATACGGAAGTAGTCGTTGTCATGTATTGAAGCACCGCCAACAGGATGTGAAATAATTAGTTACTTTGAGTGTGTTTTTTCCTGCCTTGTTTTCGCAGGTGTATGTTCAGAAACGTTGACGTTTTTAAGTTGATGTGCTCTCTATTGATGACATCTCTATAGCCCCTGCCTGTGGGAATATACATTATGATCCACAGAGCTCAGTACAAGTGAAGGCTATGAGGCATGGGATAGCTGGGGGCTAGGAGAAGGCTAGGATGGGGCCAGGTGGGGCTAGAAGAAGGCTAGGAGGGGGCCAGGTGGGGCTAAGAGAAGGCTAGGGGGAGGGGGCCAGGGGGGCTAAGAGCTAGGAGGGGGCAGGTGGGGAGGGGGCTAGGAGAGGGCCAGGGGTGGCTAGGAGAAGGCTAGGAGGGGGCCAGAGGGGGCTAGGAGAAGGCTAGGAGGGGGCTAGGTGGGCCAGGGGGCTAGGAGAAGGCTAGGAGGGGGCCAGGTGGGGCTAGGAGAAGGCTAGGAGGGGGCCAGGGGGGGCTAGGTGGGGCTAGGATAAGGCTAGGAGGGGGCCAGGTGGGGCTAGGTGGGGCTAAGAGAAGGCTAGGAGGGGGCTAGGTGGGCCAGGGGGGCTAGGTAGGGCCAGGCGGGGGGGGCTATGGGGGGCCAGGAGAGGACTAAGACGTAGCAAGGAGAGGGCCATGAGGGGGCTAGTAGGGGACCAGGCGGGGGCTAAGAGTGGGCTAGGAAGGGCCAGAAGTGTCTCAGAACAAGCCCTACGAATCCTGTTAAAACTTGTTTTAAAACAACAGAAATTCCCGGCTTAGTGTAGGATTTAAGATCATGTTAAGACACTACTTTAGACAAACTCTGAGCCAGGAGGTAAATCAACTCCCTAAAATCTGTCTCAGCTGGTAATCATGACAGTTTGAGGTACCACAAAGGAAAGCTAGTGATAACGCTCCTTGACCAAGTTACAAATAATGGGGAATAACCAATCGCGAATGAGGCATCGCCAGCTGTGAACTCAATGGCACGCATCAGACAACCACTGTGAATGGGACTGTACATCAAATTTTGCAATGTTACAACATTTGATATACAGTAATTGTTGCCTTACATGATCACTTTGTCTACTCTTAATTATTGCTTAATATGTTGGCATGCATAACTTTTAAATCCAGTTATGATATTTTGAATAACGTGTATTACCGTTATATCAACACACTCATCACTCCCGTTCAACAACTTTAAATCGCTTTGGCACTGTAGGAATTGTCACTTTGTAACGCTCCAGGTGTCGTGGGTGTGGAGTCAGATGCAGGAAACAGAGAGTGCAATGCTGTGCTCTTTATTGCACAAACGCAACACAGGGTGCTCACAACCAAACTGCCCCAAACACGGGGGACGAAAATAGTACAACCGAAATACACGACCAGGAACAAGCACGTTCTCTACTACAGAACCGAAGGTCACAATAATTAATCCCACACAAAGAAACAGGCGGGCCGGCTGTCTAATAAAGCCCAACTAATCATTTCCGAACAGGTGCTAACAATAAACATACAAGGAGAGGGAGGAAAGACAATCAGTGGCAGCTAATAGGCCGGTGACGACGACCGCCGAGCGCCACCCGACTGGGAAGGGAACCCACCCTCGGTCGGACTCGTGACACACTTGCTGATAATGTTGCATAAAACGTTTGAAAGGTCTATAATTTTTACCGAACACAATCAAAGTTAACAATTAAAGTCAACAATCAAAATCAAAGTCTTATCTGGTGTCCTGTGTGAATTTAAGTATGCTCTCTTTAATTTTCTCTTTCTTTCTCTCTTTCTTTCCTTCTTTCTTTCTGTCTCTCGGAGGACCTGAGCCGTAGGACCATGCCTCAGGACTACCTGGCCTGATGACTCCTTGCTGTCACCAGTCCACCTGGTCGTGCTGCTGCTCCAGTTTCAACTGTTCTGCCTGCGGCTATGGAACCCTGACCTGTACACCGGATGTGCTACCTGTCCCAGACCTTCTGTTTTCAACTCTCTAGAGACAGCAGGAGCGGTAGAGATCTCTGAATGATCGGCTATGAAAAGCCAACTGACATTTACTCCTGAGGTGCTGACCTGTTGCACCCTCGACAACCACTGTTTTTATTATTATTTGACCCTGCTTGTCATTTATGAACATTTGAACATGTTGGCCATTTTCTGTTATAATCTCCACCCGGCACAGCCAGAAGAGGACTGGCCACCCCTCATAGGCTGGTTCCTCTCTAGGTTTCTTCCTAGGGTTTGGCTTTTCTAGGGAGTTTTAGGATTTAGGATTAGGCTGTGTCTGCCTCATCTTCTGGGTTCTGCTGACTATTCGTGGCTCAGTTGGTTTAGTGACTGTTTCTCACTCTGGGGACCCGGGTTCGTAACTGGGTCCTGACAGAAACACAGAGCCAGAGGCAGCCAGTTCCCAGGACCTTGTTGCCATGCTGTCCCACCACCAGGAGACTGTCCAACGCCACGAAGCTGCCCTGGTTCAGCAAGAGGCCTTAATGGCTAGACATTCTCATCTTCTGTTGGAGATGCTGACTTCCATAAATCAGATATCTGATTGACTTACCCCGGCAACAGTTCCCGTCCCAGTACCTCAGATTCACGTACCCATGGCAGTTAACCCTCTGGCTGAACCTTGTCTTCCACCTCCCCAACGGTTCTCAGGTGATCCAAGTGCTTGTAAAGGGTTTCACACCCAATGTTCTCTCTCCTTTGAGCTGCAACCCTCATCGTTCCCCACTGACCGGTCTAAGATTGCTTTTATCATCACCCTGCTGTCGGAAAAAGCCCTGGCCTGGGCTACTGCTGTGTGGGATGCCCATAGTTCCTGCTGTGCCAGCTACTCTGCCTTTGCTGAGGAATTCAAACGAATGTTTCAAGGCCCAAGTAGTGGTCCTGACTCAGCCAAACAGCTCCTGACTCTCCACCAAGGTCGGCGCAGCGTGACGGACTATGCCATCCAGTTCCGCACGGTGGCAGCAGCGAGTGGCTGGAACAACGAGGCGCTCACGGTGTGCTTTCTGAAAGGCCTTTCCGACACTATCCAAGATGAACTGGCCACTCGGGAACCACCGGACAATCTCGAGTCCCTGATCAAGTTGGCCTCACGCATTGACCAGCGTCTGAGAGAGAGAGAACTCAACCGTAGACCTCTAGCCCCTATCAGTCCCAGCTCCGAGTCCCCACCTTTATCCTCGCTGGCTCCACCGCAACCCATGCAGATTGGACGCATCTCCCAGGCTGAGATGAGGGAGCGACCGCCGGATGAGGGAGCGACGCTGTCTATATTGCGGCAAACCGGGCCATTTCCGTTCCACGTGTCCCGGGCTCCAGGGAAACGCTCTGTCCCGTACAGACCGGGGGAACTGTAATGGGAAACATAACCTCCTCCCATCCGTCCAACTCCCGTCTGCTCATTCCAATCAACCTTTCCTGGGACAACCACAAGCTTCACCTTCAAGCCTTAGTAGACTCTGGAGCCGCAGGTAACTTCATGGATGGTGTCTGGGCGAAGAAGAATGGCGTTCCCTCTGAACCTCTAAGTGACCCCATGAGGGTTACTACATTGGATGGAAGCCCTTTGGGATCTGGACTTGTCACTCATGTCACTACCTCCTTGCGACTTTCAGTTTCACAACACCAGGAATTGATGAACTTTCATTTGATCTCCTGTTCCGAGTTCCCTCTCATCCTTGGATACCCCTGGCTTCACAGCCATAACCCTCACATCGACTGGTCTGTGGGCACTATCAAGCAGTGGGGTCCAAGCTACTTGTATTTTCCCGAATTCCCCGAGTTCTACTCCCGAGTCTTTAGAATCCATCGACCTGACCCGAGTTCCCGAGTGTTACCATGACCTCAAACTGGTATTTAGCAAACAGAGGGCCACCATGCTACCACCCCATAGACCTTATGATTGCCCCATCGAACTGTTTCCGAGCACTTGCCCCCCAAGGGGTCGGATCTTTTCTCTCCACCCGAACGAGCTGCTATGGATACCTACATCAAGTACGCTCTGGAAGCAGGCCTCATGCGTCCATCCACCTCCCCGGCGGGACTAGGGTTTTTCTTTGTGGCCAAGAAAGACGGTGGATTACGTCCTTGCATCGACTACCGGGGACACAATGCCATAACCGTCCGTAAACGTTACCCGCTACCCCTTATGGCCACAGCCTTCGAGCTGCTCCAGGAAGCAGTTGTTTTCACTAAGCTTGACCTGCGGAACGCATACCATCTTGTGCGGATCAGACCTGGTGACGAGTGGAAGACCGCTTTCAACACGCCTACTGGTCACTATGAATACTTGATGATGCCCTTCAGCCTGACCAACGCCCCAGCGGTGTTCCAAGCGCTCATAAACAATGTTCTTAGGGATATGCTTAACATATTTGTGTTCGTTTACTTGGATGACATCCTCATCTTTTCGAGCTCTCTTCAAGAACACACTAAGCATGTCAGACAAGTACTCAAACGCCTCCTAGACAGTAATCTGTACGTTAAGCAGGAAAAATGTGAATTCCATTCATCCCGAGTACAATTCCTGGGATTTGTAGTGGAACCCGGTCGAGTCCAAATGGACCCCAGGAAGGTAGGGGCGGTAGCGGATTGGCCCACCCCCAAATCCGTTAAGGAAGTTCAGCGTTTCCTGGGCTTCACTAACTTTTACCGCAAGTTCATCAAGAACTTCAGCTTGGTGGCAGCCCCTCTCTCAGCTTTAACCAAGGGTGGCAATGCAAGGTTTTTGTGGGGACGAGAAGCTGAGACGGCCTTCCAAGGACTCAAGCAACGCGTCCTCTCTGCTCCCATCCTGATACTACCGACTACGGATGAACCGTTTGTGGTGGAGGTAGACGCCTCAGAGGTTGGTGTTGGAGCTGTCCTGTCTCAGAGGGGTGAAGACAAGAAGCTTCATCCGTGCGCTTTCTTCTCACACCGGCTTACCCCGGCTGAGAGGAACTATGATGTGGGGGATCGTGAACTCCTAGCGGTTAAGATGGCATTGAAGGAATGGAGACACTGGCTCGAGGGGGCTTCTCACCCGTTTCAAGTGCTTACAGACCACAAAAATCTGGAGTATATCCAGCAGGCGAAGCGGTTGAACTCTAGACAAGCTAGATGGTCTCTTTTCTTCAATCGATTCCAGTTTATCCTCACCTATCGGCCCGGGTCGAAGAATCTCAAACCGGATGCCCTGTCCCGAGTCTACGCTCCTGCCATTCGAGATGACACGGACATGCCTGTCCTTCCTGCTGCTAAGATCGTGGCTCCGATCTCGTGGCAAGTTGAGGATACCGTGAGACGAGCTCAAGCTATTGAACTGGACCCGAAAGGAGGTCCTGCCAATCGGTTGTTTGTCCCCAAGGCAGTGAGGACTCAGGTCCTTCTGTGGGGGCACTCCTCTCGCCTCACCTGTCACCCGGGCGTAGGTCGCACCTTGGAGTTCATCCAGCGTAAGTTCTGGTGGCCTACCATAAGAGAAGACGTTGCCACTTTCGTCAATGCTTGCCCCGTGTGCTGCCAGGGCAAATCTTCTCACCTCCGCCCGCAAGGACTCCTTCACCCTTTACCTGTTCCCCACAGACCCTGGTCCCATATCTCGTTGGACTTTATTACTGGCCTTCCTCCATCCCATGGCAATACTACTATCCTAGTCATAATCGACAGGTTTTCAAAGGCGGCCAGGTTCGTCCCTCTGACTAAGTTACCTTCTGCCAAGGAAACGGCTGAGTTGGTAATTAATCATGTGTTCCGAGTCTTCGGCATTCCTCAAGATATGGTTTCTGACAGAGGTCCCCAGTTCGCCTCAAGGTTTTGTAAGGCCTTCTGCCAACTCATGGGGGCTTCTGCCAGTCTATCTTCAGGGTACCATCCAGAGTCCAACGGCCAAACAGAGAGGATGTATCAAGAGCTGGAAACCACCCTCCAATGTATGACTCGTAACAACCCGTCCACATGGTCGTCCTTCATTATTTGGGCCGAATACGCGCACAACACCTTGCGCTCCTCCTCCACTGGTATGTCCCCGCACGAGTGTCAGTTTGGCTATGCCCCTCCATTGTTCCCGGACCAGGAGGCAGAAGTCAGAGTGCCTTCAGCCTTGAAGTTTGTCAGACGCTGTCGGCTTATGTGGAGGAAGACCCGTCTTAATCTTATGCGTTCCTCACAGAGGTACCAACAACAAGCCAACAGACGTCGCCGTCCCGGGCTTACCCTGCAACCCTGCCAGAGAGTCTGGCTCTCCACAAGAGACTTACCACTACGGGTGGAGTCTCGCAAGCTGTCCCAAAAATACATCGGTCCCTTTAAGGTTGCCAGGAGAGTTAACCCTGTTTCTTATCGCCTACACTTACCCAGATCCCTTAAGATTAATCCCACGTTTCACATTTCCTTATTAAAACCTGTTGTTTTTTCTCCCCTTGTCCCGGCAGACAGACCTCCCCCTCCGCCTCGTGTCATTGGAGGCCAGCCGGCTTATACCGTCCATCGGATACTGGATTCCCGCCGGGTGCAGCGGTCCTGGCAGTATCTGGTGGACTGGGAAGGCTACGGTCCCAAGGAGCGCTCCTGGGTTCCTGCCAAAGACATACTGGACCCTGACCTCATTCGTCAGTTCACGGCCCTCCACCCTGAGAGAGCTGGTAGGAACGTCAGGAGCCGTTCCTAGGGGGGGATTCTGTCAGGATTTGGCCAGGGTTGTTCCGGTTTTTGGTCACTAGATGCCCCCATTGTGCCTTTTGACCTTTTGTTTTCCCTTGATCCCCATTATTATTTGCACCTGTGCCTCGTTTCCCCTGATTGTATTTAAACCCTTTGTTTTACTCAGTTCTTT
Organism: Oncorhynchus gorbuscha; assembly: GCF_021184085.1. Classification (NCBI taxonomy): domain Eukaryota; kingdom Metazoa; phylum Chordata; class Actinopteri; order Salmoniformes; family Salmonidae; genus Oncorhynchus; species Oncorhynchus gorbuscha. The sequence continues at coordinate 71,771,637 of NC_060187.1, read as the reverse complement.
GCTCTGTGTTTGTATGTTAGCACCCAGCCCTAGTACTCTGTGAGCTCGTGTTGATCCCGGTGGACACTCTTGTGGAGTTCGGTTTATTGTTCTTGTTTGTTTGTTTTTGAGTATCTTTGGAGGCTTTTTGTGCTGTGCCTTCTACCTTGTGGATTTGCCTTTTTGTCTTGGAGGATTGCCTTTGTTCTTGTGGAATTCCTTTTGAGGTTGTGGAGTTACAAGTTTTCCTGAAGAACTTCACTTTTTACCTCATTAAATTACACCGTCTCAAATACTGCTGTGTCTGCCTCATCTTCTGGGTTCTGCTGACTATTCGTGGCTCAGTTGGTTTAGTGACTGTTTCTCACTCCGGAGACCCGGGTTTGTAACTGGGTCCTGACATTAGTGACATCGTAGTAGTGCAACACTGGCATGGATGAAGCCAGAGACTTCATCTCCTGCACTGCGGACTCATGCTTGGGTAGCCAGTGCCATGGTGTGTCTTTGTCCAGCAACCGGCGCAGAGGCTCACAGACTGCTGATAAGTGTGGCATGAATTTTGCAAGATAGTTTGCAAAGCCCATGAGACGCTATACTCCTTTTGCATCAGATGGGTTTGGCATGTCGAGGATCACTCTGACCTTGTCTGGGTCCGGCTTCAGGCCTTTGGCCGAGAGAATGTGGTCATGGAAGTTGACATCTTTCACCGTGAACTGCAGCTTCTTCAGGCCAAGACGAAACTTAACTGAACAGCGCGTTCTGCGCTTTCTGTGCTTCATCGTCTGTGTCACCACAGCCTATGATCAGGACATCATCGGCGATGGGTTCAATGCCCTTGAGCCCAGCCAGTAACTCATGCTGCTTGCGTTGGTATTCCTCAGGCGCCACTGAGACACCAAATGGGAGCTTGCAGGTCATTTGGTACGGTGAACTGCATCAGTCCCAGGCGTTCGCATGTAGAGCCTGAGAGGAGAGGATGTTGACTGGTTTTCACAATCTCAAACTCCAGCATTTGTTTGCATCCCCGAATAACACATTCAGTCTCAAAGATGCCCATAGAGCTCATTAGCTCTCCTGAGTACAGCTTTAGTCTAGTATCGCTGGGCAGTAGATGTGTGTCAGGTGCCAGATTGATTTTGTCTTTGTAGCTCATTATGTTGCATGTAGCATCAGAATCCAGTTTACATCGTTGTTGCTTGTTGTGTAATCGTAGTGTCACAAAACATTTCTTCCCTCTTGAGTGTAGAGCTCCAATGGATTCATGCATGTAAATGTCACTTTCACTGTTCTGCTCTGAACATTGAGTGACATCATCAACACAGTGAATATTGCCCTTACTCACCCTTCTTTTGCTTTTCAAACACACTTTTGCAAAGTGATTATTAATTCCACAAGCTCTGCATGGTTTTCCGTAGGCAGGGCAGTGCTCTTTGCCACATGTGTGTGTATTCCCACAGTATTTACATGCTATGGGGCTCTCTGTGTTCACCGTTCGTGGTGAATTACTCTGCCTCGATTGGTTTTGTCTGAATGTCTGCCTGGAAACAGCGTGAACAGTATCAACGTTGGAGTGTGGGGTTTGGATTTCCATTGCTCTCATTCTCTAGTCAGTGACTTCAGCAGTGCAGCACATTTCGATGTCAGTTACTAATGTTAAGTCTCTCTCTCTCAGTAGACGCCGGCGCATGTCCTCATTTGCATTTCCCAGGACTATTTTGTCACGAATCAATTCATCTTTCAATCCCCCGTATTCACAAGAAGCGGATTTTTCTCTCAAACAGTTTACAAAGTTGTGTACTGACTCACCCTCTTCCTGTTTGTAGCTTCCAAAAACGAACCGCTTGTAAATGACGTTCCTGGCAGGTTTGAAGTAATTCTCCAATGCATCCAATATAGCCTTTGCATCACACTGTTGTCATGCTTTGAGGGTGAGATTGTGCCGGTAGATATGCCCATTAAACTCCTCAGAGTTGCTGCTTGGACCTCGTTGGGTTTCTCATGTAGACAGGTTGCCAGCGCATAGTCTTTGAATTCATCCCTGAAGTTGTCCCAATTAGTATTCTAGTCCTCTTTGAGAACCATGGGATTTGGTGGCGTAATGTTCACTGCCATAACGATGGAATAGGAGATTTATTTGCCTTCAGCCATCCAGGTAACATTAGGTAGTGATTCTAGCTAGCCAGCTGACGAGTTGATCAGTGTTGTGACTAGGAGTAGGAAACGGCGTGTGTTCGCATATAGAACGTAACTGCGCCTATACTGTACTTAGCTACAAAAATAACAAACGTGTGGTTTTCAAGCCACTTCTGATAACATGTTTCAGTATGATATGTTGGATAAAGGAATACGGACAGATACCAATGTCAAGTTCAATAGCCTCGTTCAACCATTGTACAAATCCCTACACGCGGAGTCTGGGGAAAAGTCCGGCTAGTCGATTACTAACAACTAGACTCCGTAACAGAAGTTGTCAGGGAAGTGAGTTTATGTTTATACAGAACCTCCCGCCCCCACCTACCGTCAACCAATCATGTCAATGCAGAGCTCTACGGAACCCTCCACATTCTTACAAAATTTGAGAGGAGCATGGCACAGAGCTTGATTTGGCCCCTGCATGTCTTCGGAGGCTCTGCAATTGCATCACACTCTCCATCGGAACAACCATAAATTAGCTTTTACAGTAACTATACAGTAGCTGAGCAATTGACTGCAATCCCACATCACATCATGAATAAAATGTGTAGTTACATTTTAGTCATTCATCCAGAGTGACTTACGGTAGTGAGTGAGTAAAATGTGTAGATACTTTTTCATACTGGAATCAAACCTGCAACTCCAGGGTTTGTGCTATGCTCTACCAACTGAGCTTCAAGTTGAACTGGGTATTTTACTCTCTGGTATGGTAGTGGTGTGTGAGTGTATGGTGGTGTGTGAGTGTATGTGTGTGTGTGCATGTGTGCATTTGTGCACGTGTGTTACGTTGTGTGCGTGTCTGCCAGTGTATCTTTTCCTGTGCGTATGTGCGAGCGAGCGAGTACTTCTTTGCATGTGTCCGAGCACATGTTCAACCGCCACTGTGTCGAGATGAGTTGCTTTGTTAAGCTGTGATGTCGCTACAAAAGTAGATGCATTTTTAATGAGTCAGCGTGTGTTTAAATGCGCCCAGGCCACTGTGGAGAATGTTGCTGTCACTTCCAATCTCACATTATCCCTTTCTCCACTCCCCGAGCTTCTAATGGGGAATTGTTCAAATAAAACGCTTTAATTATGGAGATGGCTTAGGATTTTAATGGACTAGGTGTGAGCTAGTGGTGGACTCTCCTATTCTCTTCGCTCTACTCTCCTCTTCGGTTTAGAGGAGGTCAGAGCTTGATCAGCAATCAGTCCTTTAACTTTAAGAATCTATGGTGGTGTTTTTATCTTCATCTAGTGAAATCTTTTAAAGGGTGTTATATGGCTCTAGGGAAAGAGGGAAGGAGGAGGGAGGGGTGTAGATAGAAGGAGGATAGAGGAAGGGATGTAATGACCAGAAACTACGTTTGTGATGAGAGGGCAGGAGATGAACGCCCAAAGCAAACACAACTATTCTTTAGGACTCCCAGTTCACAGGAGATTTTATTTTCTCTACTTCACAATTACAGCTCTCCAAATATACAGTATAGTGTGGAAACATAAAGCCAAGCAAACACAGGCTAGAGCTGCCAGAACCGCTCAGGCTGTAAAATGATCTATATGTTCTCTATTTCACAGTGAGACTGTCATCAGGCAGTGGGGAGTCACTCACACTGGGAGATGGTTGTGGGAGATAGCTTAGGACGTAAGGCACAGAATGATAATGAGCCCAGAAGATAGGATTGAGATACGTTGAAGTACAAACCATTGTGTTGTATTGTAGTTTATTGTATTGTATTGTGTAGGTCTTCATCCATAAAATGTCACAATATGGTGCTGAGCGTTCGATTTGGCTGCCGGGGGGGAGAACTCCGGCTCCGCTAAAGCCATTGACCACTACGTGCCGTTTTCAAGGGGTTGTTAAATAAATGTTGGTTTTTATATCATCACCTCTTGAAGAACATAGAACTACACAGTTCTGATTATTCCACATTTAGCTCTATCATCAGAGTTATACAGCAAATAACGGCATGTTAAAGATCATTTGAGCATGTATGAGCATGTATGAGCATGTATTTTCAGATATGTGAGGGTAGCCAATCCATTTGGCATGTAGCTGGCTAGCTAAGAAAACAATATGTGTCATTTAGCTTGCTTCATCAGAGGTTAGGAGGTTCTGGAAAGAGCTTAACATTGGCAAGTCCTCGTTCTGACAAAGTTCCGTGTGACTACTGTCATCACCACTTTACAGTACCAGTCAAAAGTTTGGACACACCTACTCATTCAATGGTTTCTCCTTGTTTTTCTATATTGTAAAATATTAGTGAAGACATCAAAATGATTAAATAGCACATCTGGAATCATGTAGTAACCAAAAAAGTGTTAAACAAATCAAAATATATTTTATATTTGAGATTCTTCAAAGTAGTCTCCCTTCACCTTGATGACAGCTTTGCACACTCTACACATTCTATCAACCAGCTACATGAGGTAGTCACCTGGAATGCATTTCAATTAACAGGTGTGCCTTGTTAAAAGTTCATTTGTGGAATTTATATATTTATTAATGTGTTTGAGCCAATCAGTTGTGTTGTGACAAGGAAGGGGTTGTAGACAGAAGATATCCCTATTTGGTAAAAGACCAAGTCCATATCATGGCAAGAACAGCTCTAATAAGCAAAAAGAAATGACAGTCCATCATTACTTTAAGACGTGAAGGTCAGTTAATCCAGAAAATGTAAAGAACTTTGTCATTTTCTTCAAGTGCGGTTGCACAAACCATCAAGCGCTATGATGAAACTGGCTCTCATGAGGACCACCACAGAAAAGGAAGAACCAGAGTTACCTCTGCTGCTGTTCATTAGAGTTACCAGCCTCAGAAATTGCAGCCCAAATAAATGCTTCACAGAGTTAAAGTAACAGACACATCTCAAAATCAATTGTTCAGAGGAGACTGTGTGAATCAGGCCTAATCAGGACATTAGACAGGTGTAAATCTGTCCTTTGGTCTGATGACTCCAAATTTTAGATTTTTTGGTTCCAACCTCCATGTCTTTGTGAGACGCAGAGTAGGTGACCGGACGATCTCCGCATGTGTGGTTCCCACTGAAAAGAATGGGGGAGGAGGTGTGATGGTGTGGGGATGCTTTGCTGGTGACACTGTCTGTAATCTATTTAGAATTCAAGGCAAACTTAACCAGCCGGGCTACCACAGCATTCTGTAGCGATACACCATCCCATATGGTTTGTGCTTAGTGGGACTATCATTTCAACAGGACAATGACCCAAACACACCTCCAGGCTTTGTAAGGGCTATTTGACATGAAGGAGAGTGATGTAGCGCTGCATCAGATGTCCTGGCCTGTACAATCACCCAAACTCAACCCAATTGAGATGGTTTGGGATGAGTTGGACCGCAGAGTGAAGGAAAAGCAGCCAACATGAGGGAACTCCTCCAAGACTGTAGGAAAATCATTCCTCATGAAGCTGCCTGAGAGAAGTCCAAGAGTGTGCAAAGCTGTCATCAAGGCAAAGGGTGACTACTTTGAAAAATGCAAAATATATTTTGATTTTTTTAACACTTTTTTGGTCAATATGTGATTCCATATGTGTTATTTTATAGTTTTGATGTCTTCACTATTATTCTACAATGTAGAAATAGTAAAAAATAAAGAAAAACACTTGACTGAGTAGGTGTTTCCAAACTTTTGACTGATACTGTAGATGGCAAGCAAATCAAACAATATTTCGATATAACCATCTAGTTTATCCCCTGAAAGTTAGCTTGTTAACTAGCCATATTGATGTCATCTGTTATTAGCTAACATTAGCTAGCCATATTGATGTCATCTGTTATTAGCTAACATTAACTAGCCATATTGATGTCATCTGTTATTAGCTAACATTAACTAGCCATATTGATGTCATCTGTTATTAGCTAACATTAACTAGCCATATTGATGTCATCTGTTATTAGCTAACATTAGCTAGCCATATTGATGTCATCTGTTATTAGCTAACATTAACTAGCCATATTGATGTCATCTGTTATTAGCTAACATTAACTAGCCATATTGATGTCATCTGTTATTAGCTAACATTAGCTAGCCATATTGATGTCATCTGTTATTAGCTAACATTAGCTAGCCATATTGATGTCATCTGTTATTAGCTAACATTAACTAGCCATATTGATGTCATCTGTTATTAGCTAACATTAGCTAGCCATATTGATGTCATCTGTTATTAGCTAACATTAGCTAGCCATATTGATGTCATCTGTTATTAGCTAACATTAGCTAGCCATATTGATGTCATCTGTTATTAGCTAACATTAGCTAGCCAATTTGATGGGATCCATCAATCAAATCTATAATGTCTGTCAGCAGCAATCGTGATTAAACGCTCTTTAAAACAATTTTGGGAAAAGGGGAATAAAGTTATTTTACTTTGCTAGTTAGACCTATGTTGGATGGAGAAAAAAGTATATTCGGAATACATATGATATGTATTCCGAATATACTTTTTTCTCCATCCATAACTATGTTTTAAGTTTCCGTAAAGTAAACATTATCAGCTAACAGAACATCGGCAAATGTTCCCTTTTGCCACTTAACAGACAGCGCCCAGAAGGAAGGGAAATTCATCTAAATCACTCATACTTGTCAGGTATAGTTCATTTATATTTTATATCACTCAAATATCCCTCAAATATCTAACTAAGGGTGATATTGTGAGGCTTTCGTCACATATCTGAAAATACATGATCAATAGATGTTTACTGATCATGACAAGCATGCAGTTACTTGCTGTATAACTCTGATGACAGAGCTAAATGTGGAGTAACCTGAACTGTGTAGTTCTGACTATGCTCTTCAAGGTGATGGTATTAAAACCAAATAGTTATAACATTTAACAACCCCTTAAAAACAGCATGTAGTTGTCAATGGTTTTAGTGGAGCCGGGGGTCTCCTTGCCCCCCAGCAGGCAAATCTAACACTGTACCTTATTGTGATGTTTTGTTGATAACGACCTATAGAATTCCTTTCACTCAGAACTTGACTATATTACACAGGACCTCCAAGCACATCACTCTTCAGAAATATTAACAAAGAAAGTAGTTCAACGTCCTATTTTGTCACAACAGAAAATGTGACAATGTAATTCCTTAGTAAATGCAAAGGGCTACTAAAATGTCCTCTGTAGTAGAAGTTCATTCCAACGTCGCTAGAATTTGTATTTATTTTTATTTTTATTTAACCTTAAGAGCAAGTTCTTATTTACAATGACAGCCTACCAAAAGGAAAAAAAATCTCCTACAGGAACTGGGGCTTGGATTAAAAATAAAAACAATAAAATAAAAAAACATAAATATAGGATAAAACACACATCACGACAACAAAGACAACAATACATAAAAAGAGACCTAATACAACAACATAGCAAGGCAGCAACACATGACAACACAGCATGGTAGCAACATAACATGGGAGCTGCACAAAGCATGGTACAAACATTATTGGGCACAGACAACAGCACAAAGAAGATAGAAACAACAATACATCACACAAAGCAGCCACAATGTTCAGTAAGAGTGTCCATGATTAAGTCTTTGAATGAAGAGATTGAGATAAAACTGTCCAGTTTGAGTGTTTGTTGCAGCTCGTTCCAGTCGCTAGTTGCAGCGAACTGAAAAGAGGAGCGACCCAGGGATGTGTGTGCTTTGGGGACCTTTAACAGAATGTGACTGGCAGAACGGGTGTTGTATGTGGAGGATGGGGGCTGCAGTAGATATCTCAGATAGGGGGGAGTGAGGCCTAAGAGGGTTTTATAAATAAGCATCAACCAGTAAGTCTTGCGATGGGCATACAGATATGACCAGTTTACTGAGGAGTATAGAGTGCAGTGATGTGTCCTATAAGGAGCATTGGTGGCAAATCTGATGGCCGAATGGTGAAGAAAATCTAGCCGCTCGAGTGCACCCTTACCTGCTGATCTATAATTATGTCTCTAATCTAGCATGGGTCGGATGGTCATCTGAATCAGGGTTGGTTTGGCAGCTGGGGTGAAAGAGGAGCGATTACGATAGAGGAAACCAAGTCTAGATTTAACTTTAGCCTGCAGCTTTGATATGTGCTGAGAGAACGACAGTGTACTGTGTAGCCCTACTCCCTAGTACTTGTATGAGGTGAGTACGTCAAGCTCTAATCCCTCAGATGTAGTCATCACACCGGTGGGGAGAGGAGCATTATTCTTACCAAACCATATGACATTTGTTTTAGAGGTGTTCAGAACAAGGTTTAGGGTAGAGAAAGCTTGTTGGACACCAAGAAAGCTTTGTTGTAGAGCATTTAACACAATATCTGGGAAGGGGCCAGTTGAGTATAAGACTGTATCATCTGCATATAAATGGATGAGAGAGCTTCCACTGCCTGAGCTATGTTGTTGATGTAAATTGATAAGACCGTGGGGCCTAGAATTGAGCCTTGGGGTACTCCCTTGGTGACAGGCAGTGGCTGAGACAGCAGATTTTCTGACTTAATACACTGCACTCTTTGAGAGAGGTAGTTCGCAAACCAGGCCAAAGACCCTTCAGAGACACCAATATTCCTTAGCCGGCCCACAAGAATGGAATGGTCTACCGTATCAAAAGCTTTGGCCAAGACAACAAAAATAGGAGGACAACATTGCTTAGAATCAAGGGCAATGGTGGCATCATTGAGGTTGCAGTGACACATCCATAACCTGAGCGGAATCCAGATTGCATACCAGAGAGAATACTATAGACATCAAAAAAGCCAGTAGACGGAATGAGCAGACTACCAACAAACTGAAGGTAAACTCCCAATGATTAACCATATATTTGAATAACCTTCTCATACTATTATGTTGATATTTCATGTAGGATGGCCATCCCACACACACACACACACACACACACACACACACACACACACACACACACACACACACACACACACACACACACACACACACACACACACACACACACACACACACACACACACACACACACACACACACACACACACACACACACACACACAGTTTGTTATTGTATTGTAACTTTGTGAGTCTGGGACACAGAAACCCTCTTCTTCTTCTATGTAATTAATACACGGCAGATAGACCTCCAGCCCTGTGAGTACCTTTATCCAGGACATACTCCCCACTGATGTTACCTAGCATTACATCAATAAGTGATGTATTGAATCCATTAACCATGCAAAAAGACAAAAAAGAGGGTAAGGCTCGCCTGGCCACTCATTCCCCTCCTCAACTCAATTTTGTAAAACACAGAGCCGAGTAGACCCTCTCCAAAACATAACATGTGAGGCATTATGCTTGATTAATCAAATATTACTTTTGAATTATTTAAGGAGAATCCTGACCAGACTCTCTATTTCTCTCTCTCTTTTTCTCTTTTTCTCTCTCTCTCTCTAAAGCTCTCTCTCTCTCTCCTTTTCTCTGTCTCTCTCTCTTTGCCGATAGTGGACAGGATCAGAAAGAGGAGGCTGGTTAAAGAAGGGAAGGATAAGTGATCATGAGGAACAACATTTTGCAGAGGAACAGTACAAGAGTATGAGTGAACCATATAATTTGTCTCTGATTGTCACGTCCTGACCTTAGTCCTGACCTTAGTTCCTTTTTTATGTCTCTATTTTGGTTTGGTCAGATCGTTGGGGTGGGGTGGGCATTCGGTGTTTTGTTCTAGGTTTTGTACTTCTATGTGTTTGGCCTGGTATGGTTCCCAATCAGAGGCAGCTGTCAATCATTGTCTTTGATTGAGAACCATAATTAGGTAGCCTGTTCCCACCTGTGTTTGTGGGTAGTTGTTTCCTGTTTTGTGTTGTTTCACCTGACAGGACTGTTTCGTGTCTTACATTCTGGTTGTTATTTTTGTTTTGTGTTCTGTTATATTAAAATATTAACATGGACACTTACCACGCTGCGTGCTGGTCCGATCTTGACTACTCTTCCTCAGACAAAGAGGAGAACCGTTAAACTGATAAGAGTGTTATAAGTCAGTAATCTTTTGTAAATCAAACATCAAGTATTTGGTTTTAAACACATACTTTGATTATTTTATAATACAAATATGGTTTATTGCAACCTGAACTATGATGTTCACAATTTCCATCATGGCTGAAAGGACATATTCAAGTGCTGTCATAAGATGTAACAATATTTACCTGAACCAATCATCTGCCCATCATGCAACAGATCACAAGATAAGTTCATCCTTCTGTTAGTTTAAGAAACACTTGAACTTGTGGCATATCATGGATTTTCAGGTCACCAACAGGAAATGACATCAAGAGATGGAGAGCGGGTGTGGGCAAGTAAATCAATCAGTACACCAAACCAATCAAATGCTATAGTTTAGCTAAGCACCATCATTAATCAACTCTAATGATGGTACGCTCTCTCCATCGCTCTGTATCTCTCACTTGCTCTCTCTCTCTCTTTCTCTCTCTTTCCCCCACCTCTCTCTCTTCTCTCTCTCTCTCTCTCTCTCTCTCTCTCTCTCTCTCTCTCTCTCTCTCTGACAGCAGAGATCTCCCTCTCTCCAATAGGGCTGGGGGGAGGAACAGACAGACAGGCTGGGCAGGCCTATTGAAGCCTCCAACAGAGGACCTATCCTCCTGCCATGGCATGGTTCTCTGAATCCTCTGTCTCGGGTTGGCTGTCCTCTGTGTCATCGGTACACATGGAGGGGAGGGGAGGTGGTATGAGCTAAATGGTTAACAGGTAGGATGATGGTGAGCCTGGTGCATAATGAGACTAGAAGACCTGACCATGTTAATATACACTGACACACAATGGCAAATACACACGCGTACATGAGTACAGTGCACACACACACAGATTGGCTAACACACACACAAACACACCACAACCTCACGACTGCTGAACCAAACATAACAGTGCATCTTCCACCAGTATCCTCTCCATGCTCTGATGCACCATCTTCGCTCACTTTACTTGAGTTGTTCTGGGGCACACTGAGCCACCATGTCATGGCAGAAAAACAAAGAACCAAGAAATGAAAATGTTGAAGAAATGGAACATGCTGACTTTTGAGCAAGAAACACTTGTTTTCCACACAGCACAAGCTCCTACCAGGCAATACCCAGCCTTATTGATGAGGCATAGCGAAGAGGAAAAGGTTCAAATTACAGGTCATCAGTTTTGATAGAATACTTATTCTAAAAGAAAGATAAACTAGCCTCCCTGATGGCAATTGACAAGCCTTTTTGTTAAAACTGCGGTGGATTTTTAAAACAGAGCTCAGTGGTAACTCGGTAGCATTTTTGTTCGACAGGGTGGAGAAGATGAGGAGGAATAGACTCAGCTGCTGCCAGCTTATTTCTCAGCATCTCTAAATCCAACAAAAGGATACATCCAATCTTACACGAGGCAAACACGGCCATTCTGTTATCATCAGAAACACACTGACATTTGCAGTCCGTAGGATGGCTTCCATTGGACAATAGAAACACACAACGGCCACTTGAATCTTAAGTCATGCTTGAATGCCAATACCCTCAATGAACCCCGGGCGGGCTTTTGAAGCCAAGATGGTGAATGAAGCGATTACGTGTTCTTTCTCTCAGCCTCAAGATGAAAAAGAGAGTAAATTCATATTAGAGATTATCATCATGTGTAGGGATAAAAGCTTGATATTCTTTTGGTGAGAGTCTTTTTGAAAGAGGAAAAGAGAGAGAGGGGGAATGAAAGAGAGAGAGAGAGCAAAGTCCAACCCTCCCTTTTGAAGAGACATGAAACACTTCAAAATAAACTTTATTTTCTCATTTTGCTGGGGTTGTAACGCATCAGTACATCAACGACGTAGAGCTACTATTAGAACAAAGACACTATCTAGAACCTAAAAGGGTTTTTCGGCTGTCCCCATAGGAAAACCTTTTGAAGAACCCTTTTTGGTTCCAGGTAGAATACTTTTGGTTGTAGGTAGAACCCTTTTGAGTTATATGTAGAACCCTTTCCACAGAGGTGTAGGGCAGAATTAGTTCTACTGTAAATTCAATCACAATGGGCGGGTCTCTTTCTCTCACACACGCACGCACGCATGCACACACAGACACACACACACACAAGATCCAGACCTTATTATATCAGCCATTTTCTAATAAAAACTAACTGGAGGAGAAATCAACTTGAAGAAGTCTGGGGCGTCTGCCAGCATTGTAGGATTTTGCATTTCCTGATTGTGACTGCCATAATGCCATGTGGTGATGGTAGGTAGAGGTGTTTCTGGAAATTAAAGGTCTGTGTGTGCCTGTTTGCCTGAGATAGCAGAGAGGAGCTGAAAACCCATCTCACTACTATCTCTGCCTAAGACACACATAAAAACACACACACACACTCTAAGGATTTGCTTGTGGGTAGGCAGTATATGGAAGCCTGCCTGCCTGCCTGCCTGCCTGCCTGCCTGCCTGCCTGCCTGCCTGCCTGCCTGCCTGCCTGCCTGCCTGCCTGCCTGCCTGCCTGCCTGCCTGCCTGCCTGCCTGCCTGCCTGCCTGCCTGCCTGCCTGCCTGCCTGCCTGCCTGCCTGCCTGCCTGCCTGCCTGCCTGCCTGCCTGCCTGCCTGCCTGCCTGCCTTGGATTTACAGAGAGATTGGTCGGAACTGGGAAGATAAAAACACACCAGGGCAGGAGACGGAGGAAAAGGGGAAATATAGAGGGAAGGAGGAAACGAGGGAGGAGATGTGTGTTTGTGTGATAAGAGCAGGGAGGTCTGTAAAGGTTTTGAATTGACCTGTGTGAGGCCAAAAGCATGAAGAGGGGGTTAGGGCTGGACAAAGGCAGGGGGGACTGTGGTAACATGCTTTAGAATGATGGAGGCAGCGGAGGGGAAATGCTATATGGTCTACATGATAGATGCAGGAAGTGTTGTGAGATAAGAAATAACGATTTCTGGTGATTTCTGTGCAGAACTGGTCAATGTAGGAGTATGAAAGAGGGTGGGGAAAGAGCATTGCTAGAATATTAATAGATGATTTTGTCAAAATCCTTTAGTGATGTTCACTTAGTGAAGTTCCCTGGCAATTATTGTGAAAACTATGGCTTGACCTACACCGTTAGAAAAAAAGGGTTCCAAAAGGGTTCTTCAGCTGTCCCCATAGGAGAACCCTTTTTGGTTCCAGGTAAACCCCTTTTGCTTTGTGCATGCGTGTGTTGTTGTATTCAGAGTACTGCTTGGCCATGGTCACTCTGAGGGGAGAACTACTGTGTTTTGTGTGTGTATTGCTTGGCTTGGCTGGCTCTGAGAGGAGAGCTATCTTGTTGTGTGTGTGTGTGTGTGTGTGTGTGTGTGTGTGTGTGTGTGTGTGTGTGTGTGTGTGTGTGTGTGTGTGTGTGTGTGTGTGTGTGTGTGTGTGTGTGTGTGTGTGTGTGTGTGTGTGTGTGTGTGTGTGTGTGTGTGTGTGTGTGTGTGTGTGTGTGTGTGTGTGTGTGTGTACTGCTTGGCTTGGCTGACTCTGAGAGTAGAGCTATCTTGTTGTGTGTGCCCGATGAAGGAAATATAATGCCTTTACTTCTACCTTCCTGTGTTGGCTGGCAGCATGCAGCGAGGAGCCTCTGTCTCACACTTACAAAAACAACATGTGAAAAACCATGTGGTTTTCAGACACTGGTGTGAACACACGTGTGAACATTTTCCCATTAACAAAATGGTGATATACACTGCTCAAAAAAATAAAGGGAACGCTAAAATAACACATCCTAGATCTGAATGAATGAAATATTCTTATTAAATACTTTTTCTTTACATAGTTGAATGTGCTGACAACAAAATCACACAAAAATAATCAATGGAAATCAAATGTATCAAACCATGGAGGTCTGGATTTGGAGTCACAGTCAAAATTAAAGTGGAAAACCACACTACAGGCTGATCCAACTTTGATGTAATGTCCTTAAAACAAGTCAAAATGAGGATCAATAGTGTGTGTGGCCTCCACGTGCCTGTATGACCTCCCTACAACGCCTGGGCATGCTCCTGGTGAGGTGGCGGATGGTCTGCTGAGGGATCTCCTCCCAGACCTGGACTAAAGCATCTGCCAACTCCTGGACAGTCTGTGGTGGATGGAGCGAGACATCATGTCCCAGATGTGCTCAATTGGATTCAGGTCGGGGGGAACGGGCGGGCCAGTCCATAGCATCAAAGCCTTCCTCTTGCAGGAACTGCTGACACACTCCAGCCACATGAGGTCTAGCATTGTCTTGCATTAGGAGGAACCCAGGGCCAACCGCACCAGCATATGGTCTCACAAGGGGTCTGAGGATCTCATCTTGGTACCTAATGGCAGGCAGGCTACCTCTGGTGAGCACATGGAGGCCCCCCAAAGAAATGCCACCCCACACCATGACTGACCCACCGCCAAACCGGTCATGCTGGATGATGTTGCAGGCAGCAGAACCTTCTCCACGGCGTCTCCAGACTCTGTTACGTCTGTCACATGTGCTCGGTGTGAACCTGCTTTCATCTGTGAAGAGCACAGGGTGCCAGTAGCGAATTTGCCAATCTTGGTGTTCTCTGGCATATGCCAAACGTCCTGCACGGTGTTGGGCTGTAAGCTCAACCCCCACCTGTGGACGTCGGGTCCTCATACCACCCTCATGGAGTCTGTTTCTGACCGTTTGAGCAGACACATGCACATTTGTGGCCTGCTGGAGGTCATTTTGCAGGGCTATGGCAGTGCTCCTCCTGCTCCTCCTTGCACAAAGGCAGAGGTAGCGGTCCTGCTGCTGGGTTGTTGCCCTCCCTATGGCCTCCTCCACGTCTCCTGATGTACTGGCCTGTCTCCTGGTAGCGCCTCCATGCTCTAGACGCTACGCTGACAGACACAGCAAACAGACACTCTCAAAATCCATAGACTATGCTATGGATGCAAGGACTGACCATCCATGAAGTCAAAATCATAGTTTTAACCATGTTTTTTCAGGCTTAACAGGGGTTTCTTACATTTTGTTTACAAACACTGGATTTAAACAAATGTATACTGTAAGTTCTGATGGAGTTCCATAGTTGAACTAAGCTCATGTTATATTATTCAAGAATTAATGGGTACATACAGTACCAGTCAATATTGGACACATCTACTCATTACATGTTTTTTCTTTATTTGTACTATTTTCTACATTGTAGAATAATAGTGAAGACATCAAAACTATGAAATAGCACATCTGGAATCATGTAGTAAACAAAATATATTTGATATTTGATATTCTTCAAAGTAGCCACCCTTTGCCTTGACGACACCTTTACACACTCTTGGCATTCTCTCAACCAGCTTCATGAGGTGGTCACCTGGAATGCATTTCAATTAACAGGTGTGACTTGATTAAAGTTCATTTGTGGAATTTCTTTCTTAATGTGTTTGAGCCAATCTGTTGTGTTGTGACAATGTAGGGGTGGTGTAAAGACAATGTAGGGGTGGTGTAAAGATTTGATAAAAGACCAAGTCCATATCATGGCAAGAACAGCTCAAATAAGCAAAGAGAAAACGACAGTCCATCATTACTTGAAGACATCAGTCAATCCAGAAAATATCATTTCTGCCACAGGAAAGGAAGACCCAGACCCAGAACTTTGACATTTTCTTCAAGTGCGGTCACAAAATCAAGCGCTATGATGAAACTGGCTCTCATGAGGACCACCACAGGAAAGGAAGAACCAGAGTTACCTCTGCTGTATGAGGATAAGTTCATTAGAGTTACTAGTCTCAGAAACTTCAGCCCAAATAAATGCTTCAGAGTTAAAGTAACAGACACATCTCAACATCAACTGTTCAGAGGAGACTGCGTGAATCAGGCTTTCATGGTCTTCTGGTTTTCTGTAAATAAACCACTACTAAAGGACACCAATAATATAAGAGACTTGCTTGGGCCAAGAAACACGAGCAATGGACATTAGAGCAGTGGAGATCTGTCCTTTGGTCTGATTGATGAGGAGGAGGTGTGATGGTGCTTTGCTGGTGACACTGTCAGTGATTTATTTAGAATTCAAGGCACACTTAACCGTCATGGCTACCACAGCATTCTGCAGCGATACGCCATCCCATCCGGTTTGCGCTTAGTGGGACTGTCATTTGTTTTTAAACAGGATAATGACCCAACACACATCCAGGCTGTGTAAGGGCTATTTGACCAAGAAGGAAAGTGATGGATTTGCTGCATTAGATGTCCTGGCCTGCACAATCACCCAAACTCAAACTCAAACTCAACCCAATTGAGATGCTTTGGGATGAGTTGGACTGCAGAGTGAAGGAAAAGCAGGCAACAAGTGCTCAGCATGTGTGGGAACTCTTTAAAGATCATTGGAAAAGCATTCCAGGTGAAGCTGGTTGAGAGAATGTTAAGAGTATGCAAAGCTGTCATCAGAGCAGAGGGTGGCTACTTTGAGGAATCTAAAATGTAAAAAAATTTGGATTTGTTTAACCCTTTTTTAGTTACTACATGATTCCATATGTGTTATTTCATAGTTTTGATGTCTTATCATTCAACAATGTAGAAAATAAAGAAAAACCCTTGAATGAGTAGGTGTCCAAACTTTTGACTGTTACTGTATAATTAATGTATGTAGCAAATAAGGATTGCCCCATTTAATGGATCGCATTCAAATGGCTACATAAAATTGATATAGAAACTAAGAATTGCCCCTGTAACAAGCAGTGACCTTCATACAGCAGAATTATGACCTTCAACTGCTGTATGAAGGTCACTGCCTGTTAAAGCACTTACATTACATATAAAACAAAGATAAAAATTAGACCATATGACATTATTACACCACCACATATCAACAATACAAAATGTACAATTCAAAACGTCATGACACCCATGTGCCTCACCTTTATATTTTGGTCTATTTTCCACTCCTAATGTCGCTTACTGTTATGACTTGGTGGTGCACATGTAGCCTAGAACTTTTTTTTGAGAAATGTAATCATTGAATATTGTGAGCGCTTTCATTGTCTGCTTATATACCTCCTTCATTAATCCGACGGTTCTGACTTGGTGTACAGGGAGAACACAAAGAACGGCCCATGTTTTGAATTCTGTCGTTGTACATTTCAAAAGTTCTGAAAAAAATAGTTATATTGACTTTGTCCGTCCTAGCTTGCTCATTAATGTCTTAATCTAAATTACGGCTTGCCTCTTACCCGCTTTCCTTCCCCTTATGCCATAGTTTGTACATCTCAATTGTCAATAAAAAACACATTTGTTTAAGCAAGTCAGCCATATCAGTTATGATTTTTTTAAAGGCAGTAAATGGGGCTGAATTAACTGCTTCGCTGACAGACAAGGCTCCGTTGATAGTCAGGTATAGCAGTGGTAAGGTGTTGGTACTGCTGTTGGCCCTAGCAGTTTGTGGGCACAGTTTGTCACCGTTATAGTGCAATTAATGTATTGTTTAGTGCTGTGTTGTATTGTGTAGCGGCTTTGCTGGCATGCATCCTCAACATTTCTTTTTTTTTGCCCCATCAAGATTTGCATGCTAAAATCAACACTGCATACAACAATATTACAATGTATGTGTATGCGTGTGTCTGTACCTTTGTGTGTCTCTTCACAGTCCCCACTTTTCCATAAGATGTATTTTTGGTTCACATGTGAAAAACAATCACGGGCCTCATGTGTGGCACGGTGGTCTAAGGCACTGCATCGCAGTGCTAGCTGTGCCACTAGAGATTCTGTGTTCGAGTCCAGGCTCTGTTGCGAGCGGCCGCGACCGGGAGACCCATGGGGGGGCGCACAATTGGCCCAGCATCATCCGGGTTAGGGGAGGATTTGGCCGGCAGGGATATCCTTGTCCCATCGCACACTAGCGACTCCTGTGGTGGGCCGGGCGCAGTGCAAGCTGACATGGTAATCAGGTGCACGGTGTTTCCTCCATGACATTGGTACGGCTGGCTTCCGGTTTAAGTGGGCATTGTGTCAAAAAAGAAATGCGGCTTGGTTGGGTTGTGTTTCGGGGGACACACGGCTGTCAACCTTCACCCCTCCTGAGTCCATACGTGAGTTGCAGCGATGAGACATGAGACAAGACTGTAACTACCAATTAAATACCATGAAATTGGAGAGAAAAAGGGGCAAAAATTTTTTTTTTTAAATAAGATAAATAATATAATTTAAAAAAAAAACAATTACATGCATAAATCGAATTTGCAGATTCACATATGAACACATTTTGAAAAACTGCAATTGACATGTGAGGAAAAAAACCATGTCATTTTCCTCAAATGTGAAAAGGTGGTGTTGACATGTTAACATGTGAAACTGCAGATTTGAAGGGTATGTCTCATTTCCAGAGCCTAGATCCTCCGGTCCCCTGCTGGCTAGAGAGAGGTGTGGTCAGAGATCTAAAAGGGTCTTCACGTGAGGAGATAATACCCCCTCTAATTGGGTGTTGTGTTGGGAGTGGGCTCAGGCTCCATCTCCGTCTCCGTCTGCACTCCCTCTCCCTCCTGTGGCCTCCCTCACGCGACTGTTCCTCAGCCAGCTCCCACAGATTATTATGGATGACAGATGCCGCCATCTTTTGGGAGAGCGAAGGATTATCTTGTTCTGGCATGCGGAGTGTGGAAAGGCATGATGGAGAGAGAGGGGGGGTTGAAACAGCGGTGGAGAACGAATGAATAGGCTCTGAAAGGAGCACACAGTCATACACACATACACAGACACCCCACAGAACATCCCTCATCAGTGTGTGTGTGTGTGTGTGTGCATGGGCATGTGTGCGCGTGTTCGTCTGTGCATGCGTGCGTGTTTGTGTGCACCATATACAACTTATCTCCAGATAAGATCCAGGAGAACCCAAGAATTAGCTGGGAAATAGCCTCAGAACACAGCTGGCATGACATTCCCATTATCATATCGCCACAGAAACAAATGAAGTAGAGATGTATATATCAGGGTGAATGGGGTGGAATGATGACACCTGATCATGTCTCTAATGGCCGATGCGTTTGCCAGGCCAGCGACAGTAAGTGGATTTCTACTGTGGTCTTCTGTTTGTTTATCGGAGTGGCTGTTGTTCTGGATGCACTCCATAGAGGATACAAATTGCATTATCCACAGCGGTGCAGGCCAGGTATTGGCAGGGATGAATGATGGCCCCTATTTTCCTTCTGACAGAGAAGGTCGACAGAGGAGCTCAATACAATTTCAAACAAGTTCCTGTTCAATCACTGCAGGTCTGTAGGGTGTACGCTATGCAACCACATCATGGGAGTTGTAGTTTTTGTGGAGTGTACAGTTTTTGTACAGGTTCAAGTACCAGTTTAAGTCTATACGCTGTGCAGTAATCCTTTGCTTTAGAGGCATACAAACCTGGATAAAGTTTATAGGAGGCTGGTTTGCTTGTATCGTAGACCTCGGCAATGCGGTCCATTAGAACGAGTTACCTTTATCTGCTATTCACATAGATACTATACATTATTATCAAATTTTGCCAACCCTTCATGTTACTACTGTCAGTGATCTACGCAGCTATTTAGGTTAACCTAATGACTCTAGCTGATAACTAGATTCACTCTGCACTCTGCTACAGAGAGACAGCATGGAACTACTAACCACAGGGTACTGTCTTCTCCTGCTAACAGCTACCCACACTAACCACATAACCTCACTATGGAAACCATTGTCTAACCAACACCTGGCGGTAAAGAGCAGGGGAAAATGATCCTTTTACAGAAATCTATTGATTTATTGAGTTCATAATCTCCCGTGGCACAGAGAGTGGGGAGACTAGGGGGGGGAGAGGAGGAGACGGGAGATACAGCAGCTCATTGCAGCTTTCTGAGAGTCAAGCTTTAATGAAGTCGTTTATCTCTGATCTAGGGAAGCTCGCCCAGCCTCAGTCACACCCCTCACCCCCTTCTACCTCACTAATCACTGTATGAGTCAGTCCGGGCCGAGGGAGGGCAGGCCACAACAGAAATGCTCATCAACCAAATGACCCTCCTCAGTTTCCATAGACTTTCACCATCTCTGTTGGCAGGAACACAACAACACATCAAGGTGCTTTGTTTACACAACATGTAACCCATGTAAGAACAGGCCGCAACTTATTGTTTAACCTGTTTGACATATTGGGATCTTCAAATGTTAATGTAAGAAGAAATGTTTTTCTTAATGTTTTACTGGATCTTGCAATCAATAAGATTAACTTATACTAGGATGCCACATTTACAAATACAACTAATGCAGACGTAATTGTTGGATGCTTCTTTGCAATATCTTATAATACATAAAAAGCAATAAACAAGGTGATTGGGTAGTTAAAAAGATGAAATATGCCATATGAATTCAGCCTATTGAGAGAAAAGAGGGATGTTCATTCTAGTGTCAAACATCCATGTTTGCACTATGCTGGGGCTAGGATATGAATACAATCCCCTACCAGAAATTAATATGAGTTACCTCAATTTTATTAATAACACATTCTCTATTCTCATTCTACATTCTATGTTGAAGGGCCTTGCTTGTTGTATTCTGTCCAAGAGGCTTTTGTGCTGTAAGGAAAAGGATGACTTTGGTAAATCTCACTCACATCTCTTGTAAACCTCCGGCACCCAGTGTATCCTCCAACCATGAATAATGCATGAGCTCCCCGCCTTGTTCGCATATGACCTATAGCTAAAACTCATTTTTCAGATTTAAGCTAAATAAATCAATAAATAATCATGCGTTATAAATGGTAACCCGAGGCAGCGGGGGATCGACTAGCGAGTGTTGCATTTATCAGCCAATAAGAAACAGTGTGGACAAAAGTTGTTTTGATTTGCTCTCTCTCTCTCTCTCTACTCTCTACTCTCTACTCACTCTCTACTCTCTAATTGGGCTGAATTAAAACAGTAATGTGTGGGCTGTTGTCTGCACAGTCATTTAAAATGAAATTATTCTCTGTGCCTTATGGCTGGATGAAGGGAGAGCTACTATGGTATTAAGAGAAGCCTACAGCCATGGGATTAACTCAGTAGAATGCAGCAGTGGCTTCATTCACAACTACTGTTATGGGATGCTGCTGATTCACCGTGCACAGAAAATAGAGAAGTACAGAAATACAGCAATACAGAAATACAGCAAGTATAGACCATATTTTATACCCTACAGGTTATAGAAAAGAGCATAATCTCTGAACTATACTTTCAGACCCTTCTCCTACCTACCTACATCAGGTTAAAGAAAATGTGCTCTTTTAGTATTTGTCCAAAAATACAGCGATAAAGCAATACAAAAATAAAGACATACAAGAATGCAGAACCAAAGAGATTAGGCTTGGGCAGTATACCGTATATAGGGGTATTTGGAAATAGCCACGGGATAGATTTTGAGTTCCGTCAATATTGTTGAAACTATTTTTTCGAAATTTGTGCCATACGTTAGGAGATAAAGAAGATTGCGTTCTTCATTTCACCTGTACCATCATTTTTCATTATGAACCTTACCTGTAGACTCCAGTCACGCGGTGTTTGTTTACAAGCACAACGACGAGAGACCAAAGCCTTGGGAGTCACTCATGCAGCACTTGTGCAGTTTGCGCCAGGTGATCTAGTTACAGTATGGAATTCATAAATACACTGAACTAAAATATAAATGCAAAGTGTTGGTGCCATGTTTCTTGAGCTGAAATAAAAGATCCCAGAAATGTGACTCTCTTTTCGATACATTTCTGCACGGATTATCTGAGGAGGTAAAGGATGAGCTAGCTGCTCGGGAACTGGCAGTGGACCTCGACTCCCTTATCGCCTTAACCATTAACATTGATGGAGGTCTAAGGGAACGCAGGGCTGAGAGGTCTGGTCTTGGACACACTTGTGCACCCGATATGCCGCGTTCACCTCCTAAGGCAGCTCTTCTGAGAGGAGTCGAAGCGACCCGAGCTCTCTCGTGAATCTACGACGGGTGAGTTGGATACTCCTGAGCCTATGCAGTTGGGAAGAACTAGGCTATCAATTTGGGAGTGCTCATGGAGGATGAATAATAACTGTTGTCTGTACTGTGGAGGGGAAGGACAGGACCTGCCCTATTAGGAAACTCGTGTCCCTAGTGGGTACCAGTACTATGGTGAGTCTATGGAGGAGTATACAGAAGAGTCTCTGGCCACTGTGGAGAAGAAGGACAAGACCCTGCGCCCGAGCATTGACTACCGGGGACTTAACGATATCACTGTCAAAAATTGTTAACCCCCTACATCTCCTCTGCGTTTTAACCTCTTCAGGGGCTACCATGTTTTCCAAGTTGGACCTTCGGAATGCCTACCAGCTGGTTTGAATACACGAGGGTGATGAGTGGAAGACAGCCTTCAACACAGCCAGTGGACATTATGAGTACCAGGTCATGCCATTTGGACTCACCAATGTCCCCACTATCTTCCAGGCTTTGGTCAATGATGTGCTTCGGGACATGCTAAACCGGTTTGTGTCTGTCTACCTGACGATAACATGTTTTTTTTCCCCGATCTGAAAGGTGAAAGCAGTGGTGGATTGGCCTCAACCAACGTCAAGGGTGCCATTGCAACGGTTTCTTGGTTTTGCAAACTTCTACCTCCGTTTAATTCGGGATTACAGCACCCTGGCGGACCCTCTCTCGGCACTCACCTCTCCCAAGGTACCATTGAAATGGTCTCCAGTGTCGACATAACCTTTGTGGACCTGAAGCATCAGTTCACAATATCACCCATCCTCATCCATCCAGACCCCTCGCGTCAATTTGTGGTGAATGTGGATGCTTCAGATGTTGGAGAGGGGGCCACCTGCCCAGGACCAGAAGCTTCATCCCTGTGCCATCCTGTCCCATCTTCTCAATCCTGCTGAGAGGAAATACGATGTTGGCAACTGAGAACTCCTGGCGGTGAAGATGGCGTTGGAGGAGTGGAGGCACTGGCTGGAAGGAGCAGAACAGCCATTCCTGGTCTGGACCAACCATAACATGGAATATCTCCGTTCAGCCAAGCGCCCCAACTCAAGGCAAGCCCGGTGGGCCCTCCTGTTTACCAGATTCAACTTGAATATTTCCTACCATCCAGGGTCTAATAATGTGAAGCCTGATGCTCTCTCCCGCCTATAGGGGAGGTAACAGTGTAGGTAACAACATCTCCACCCCGTTGATCCTCAACACTGGGGCCCCACAGGGGTGTGTTCTGAGCCCTCTCCTGTACTCCCTGTTCACCCATGACTGCGTGGCCATGCACGCCTCCAACTCAATCATCAAGAATGTGGACAACACTACAGTGGTAGGCTTGATTACCAACAATGACGAGACGGCCTACAGGGAGGAGGTGAGGGCCCTCGGAGTGTGGTGTCAGGAAAATAACCTCACACTCAACGTCAACAAAACAAAGGAGATGATTGTGGACTTCAGGAAACAGCAGAGGGAGCACCCCCCTATCCACATCGACGGGACAGTAGTGGAGAGGGTAGTAAGTTTTAAGTTCCTCGGCGTACACATCACGGACAAACTGAAATGGTCCACCCACACAGACAGCATCGTGAAGAAGGCGCAGCAGCGCCTCTTCAACCTCAGGAGGCTAAAGAAATTCGGCTTGTCACCAAAAGCACTCACAAACTTCTACAGATGCACAATCGAGAGCATCCTGTTGGGCTATATCACCGCTTGGTACGGCAACTGCTCCGCCCACAACCGTAAGGCTCTCCAGAGGGTAATGAGGTCTGCACAACGCATCACCGGGGGCAAATTACCTGCCCTCCAGGATAACTACACCACCCGATGTCACTGGAAGACCATAAAGATCATCAAGGACAACAACCACCCGAGCCACTGCCTGTTCACCCCGCTATCATCCAGAAGGCGAGGTCAGTACAGGTGCATCAAAGCAGCGACCGAGAGACTGAAAAACAGCTTCTATCTCAAGGCCATCAGACTGTTAAAAAGCCACCACTAACATTGAGTGGCTGCTGCCAACACACTGACTCAACTCCAGCCACTTTAATAATGGAAATGGATGGAAATTGATGTAAAAATATATCACTAGCCACTTTAAACAATGCTACTTAATATAATGTTTACATACCCTACATTACTCATCTCATATGTATATGTATATACTGTACTCTATATCATCTACTGCATCTTTATGTAATACATGTATCACTAGCCACTTTAAACTATGCCACTTTGTTTACATACCCTACATTACTCATCTCATATGTATATACTTTACTCGATACCATCTACTGCATCTTGCCTATGCCGTTCTGTACCATCACTCATTCATATATCTTTATGTACATATTCTTTATCCTTTTACACGTGTGTATAAGGTAGTAGTTTTGGAATTGTTAGGTTAGATTACTCGTTGGTTATTACTGCATTGTCGGAACTAGAAGCACAAGCATTTCACTACACTCACATTAATATCTGCTAACCATGTGTATGTGACCAATAAAACTGGATTTGATTTATACAGTTCCTCTGCCACACCCTCGACCTCCGGAGCCATTCTCTCTACCTCATGCCTTGCTGCCACTGTGGATTGGGGTGTTAAAAACCTGGTTCGCAAGGTGCAACGCTCCCAGTCTGGACCTGAAGGTGGTCGGCTAAACGGGTTGTCCCTTACCCAGTCCAGTCCCGGGTCCTGGAATGGGCTCATTCCTCCAGGCTGACCTGTCATCCAGGGTCCTGTCGTACACTGTCCTTCCTTCGACAACTTTTCTGGTGGCCCACAATGGTCCCTGATGACTCTGCCTTTGTCACCGCATGCACTGTGTGTGCTCAAAACAAGACTCCACAGCAAGCTCCTTCTGGCCTCCTGCAGCCACTACCTGTTCCTCATCATCCCTGGTCTCATACATTTCTGGATTTTGAGATTGAGTCTCATTGTCATGCCATTCATCCGCCACCATCATCTCCTGTTTCAGCATGATAATGCACAGCCCCATGTCACAAGGAACCGTACACAGTTCCTGGAATCCAAAAATGTCCCAGTTCTTCCATGGCTTGTATACTCACCAGTCATGTCACCTATTGAACTTGTTTAGGATGCTCTGGATTAATGTGTACAACAGCATGTTCCAGTTCCCGCAAATATCCAGCAACTTCGCACAGCTGTTGAAGAGGAGTGGAACAATGTTTCACAGGCCACAATCCACTTCCTGATCAACTCTATGCAAAAGAGATGTGTCTTGCTGCATGAGCCAAATAGTGGTCATGCCAGATACTGACTGGTTTTCTGATCCACTCCCCTACTTTTTTTAAAGGTATACGTGACCAACATATGCATATTTGTATTCCCAGTCATGTAAAATCCATAGATTAGGACCTAATGAATTTATTTCAATTGACTGATTTTCTTATGAATTGTTCCTCAGTAAAATCCTTGAAATTTGCATGTGGTGCTTATATTTTTGTTCAGTATAAATGTTTGCCAGCTACATATCTGATAACTATTAAGTTAACTGTAGAAAATGTACTAAATGCTCTGCAGTTGTGCATTTGGTTTGCTAATTTAGTAGCTAGTTAGGTGTCTAAGTTTCTTACAAAATCAACCTTCGCCTGGTAACAGCGGAGGTGTAGCAAGGATCGGACCAAGATGCGGCATGGTAAGTGTCCATGGTTTTAACATGAAAAACTCAACATGAACACAAATACAAAACAATAAACGTGAACAAAACCGAAACAGTACCATGTGCCGAACAAACACAGACACGGAAACAATCACCCACAAAACAACACAACAGTGAAACCCAGGCTACCTAAGTATGATTCTCAATCAGAGACAACTAACGACATATATATATTGTATATATCAATGATGTTGCTCTTGCTGCGGGCGATTCCCTGATCCACCTCTACGCAGACAACACCATTCTGTATACTTCTGGCCCTTCGTTGGACACTGTGCTATCTAACCTCCAAACAAGCTTCAATGCCATACATTTACATTACATTTAAGTCATTTAGCAGACGCTCTTATCCAGAGCGACTTACAAATTACTCCTTCCGTGGCCTCCAACTGCTCTTAAACGCTAGTAAAACCAAATGCATGCTTTTCAACCGTTCGCTGCCTGCACCCGCACACCCGACTAGCATCACCACCCTGGATGGTTCCGACCTAGAATATGTGGACATCTACAAGTACCTAGGTGTCTGGCTAGACTGTAAACTCTCCTTCCAGACTCATAACAAACATCTCCAATCTAAAATCAAATTTAGAGTCGGCTTTCTATTCCTTAACAAAGCCTCCTTCACTCACGCCACCAAACTTACCCTAGTAAAACTGACTATCCTACCAATCCTCGACTTCGGCGATGTCATCTACAAAATAGCTTCCAATACTCTACTCAGCAAACTGGATGCAGTTTATCACAGTGCCATCCGTTTTGTCACTAAAGCACCTTATACCACCCACCACTGTGACCTGTATGCTCTAGTCGGCTGGCCCTCGCTACATATTCATCGCTAGACCCACTGGCTCCAGGTCATCTACAAGTCCATGCTAGGTAAAGCTCCGCCTTACCTCAGTTCACTGGTCACGATGGCAACACCCACCCGTAGCACGCGCTCCAGCAGGTGTATCTCACTGATCATCCCTAAAGCCAACACCTCATTTGGCCGCCTTTCATTCCTTGTTCTCTGCTGCCTGTGACTGGAATGAACATTGCTGAAGTTGGAGACTTTTATCTCCCTCACCAACTTCAAACATCTGCTATCTGAGCAGCTAACCGATCGCTGCAGCTGTACATAGTCTATCGGTAAATAGCCCACCCAATCTACCTTCCTCATCCCCATACTGTTTATATTTATTTACTTTTCTGCTCTTTTGCACACCAATATCTCTACCTGTACATGACCATCGGATCATTTATCACTCCAGTGTTAATCTGCAAAATTGTAATTATACACAATGTATATAGACTCTTTTTTTTTCTTTTTTCCTACTGTGTTATTGACTTGTTAATTGTTTACTCCATGTGTAACTCTGTGTTGTCTGTTCACACTGCTATGCTTTATCTTGGCCAGGTCACAGTTGTAAATGAGAACTTGTTCTCAACTAGCCTACCTGGTTAAATAAAGGTGGGGGAAAAAATGGGGGGGGGAAACGACACCTGCCTCTGATTGAGAACTAGGCCGAACACAGAAAACCAACCTTGAAACACAAAACATAGAATGCCCACCAAACTCAAGTCCTGACCAACATTAAACAAACAAATAACACAAGAACTCGAGTCAGAACGTGACATTTATGTCTGTCCTGAACATAGTTTAGGTCAGAGACTGTATCAAATGATCGCAATGCGCTCGTCCTTTCTTTTTTTAGAACAGTGTGTTGACAGGAAGGGAACCCGTGGAGAATTTTTACATAATGCAAGTAGGTATACTGTACCGTACATGTCAGAGAAACAAGCAGTGGGGGTTTATAGTTTATTCATATTTAATAATATTTCATCCATTTACCACATCCGCCTACCTCTCTATCTCTCTCTCCCTCCCTCTATCTCTTCACTCATCTCAGTAAATCTGAGGTCTTTAAGCCCAAACAATCCATGTGAAGTAGCTACACATTCTCTATATATTCACCTCCATTCTTCAGAGCAAGTTAACTGTCCTCACCAGTACAGTGTATTTTCAAGGCCCTTCCCACTTGAAAAAATATTACAGTTTACTATAAAATACTGCATCACTTACTATAGAATTCCGCAGTAAATTGTAGTGTACTTTAGAATACTATACTACACACTGTAGTATCTCCTGATCATGTGTAATGCATGTGTAAGAATGTTTTAGTATACTGTAGAATACTATAGTAAAACTACAATATACTACAGTCCACAAAAACACTACAGTAAATTCTACAGTAATCTCCACAAAAACAGTGCAGTCCCTGTAATGGCGTTCTTCGTTTGTAGAAAGAGAGTCGGACCGAAATGCAGCGTGGTGGTTACTCATGACTTTAATGAAGAAAAACGGAACGATACATGTGTAACGGCGTTCGTCTGTTGAAGGAAGAGAGTTGGACCGAAATGCAGCGTGTTTGTTAATCATGATCTTTAATGAAGAAAACGAAACGATACATGAAATAACTAAATACAAAAACAACAAACGGAACGTGAAACTTATTACAGCCTATCTGGTGAGTACTACACAGAGATAGGAACAAACACCCACGAAATACAAAGCGAAACTCAGGCTCCCTAAATACGGTTCCCAATCAGAGACAACGAGGATCACCTGACTCTGATTGAGAATAGCCTCATGCAGCCAAGCCTATACAACACCCCTAATTAGCCGCGATCCCAAATACTACAAACCCCAATACGAAAACAACATATAAACCCATGTCACACCCTGGCCTACCCAAACATATAACAAAAAACACAAAATACAAAGACCAAGGCGTGACAACATGAAATAACTAATAAATACAAAAACAACAAACAGAACGTGAAACCTATTACAGCCTATCTGGTGAACACTACACAGAAACAGGAACAATCACCCACGAAATACAAAGCGAAACCCAGGCTACCTAAATACAGTTCCCAATCAGAGACAACGAGAATCACCTGACTGATTGAGAACCGCCTCAGGCAGCCAAGCCCATACAACACCCCTACTCAGCCGCAATCCCAATAACCACAAAACCCCAATACGAAATACAACAAAACAAACCCATGTCAACCCTGGCCTGACCAAACAATCAACGAAAACACAAAACACTAAGACCAAGGCGTCCCCAAAAACATTTCTTTGTCAAAGATAATAAAACAAACACAATAGTAAATACTACAGTAATGTTCAAAAACACTACAGTCTGCAAAAACTCTATGTCAAAGATAATACAACAAAACACAATAGTAAATACTACAGTAATGTCCAAAAAACACTACAGTCTGCAAAAACACTTCTATGTCAAAGATAATACAACAAAACACTAAAGTAAATACTACAGTAATGTCCACAAAACACTAGTCTGCAAAAACACTATGGCAAAGAAAACAAAACACTAAAGTAAATACTACAGTAATGTCCACAAAACACTACAGTCTGCAAAAACACTTCTATGTCAAAGATAATACAACAAAACACAATAGTAAATACTACAGTAATGTCCCAAAAACACTACAGTCTGCAAAAACAATTCTATGTCAAAGATAATACAACAAAACACTAAAGTAAATACTACAGTAATGTCCAAAAAACACTAGTCTGCAAAAACACTATGGCAAAGAAAACAAAACACTAAAGTAAATACTACAATAATGTCCACAAAACACTACAGTAAATACTACAGTAACTACAGTCCGCAAAAACACTACAGTGCGTACTAAAGTACAGAAAGGTCCGCAAAAACACTACAGTAATTATTATAGTATATGTATCAATTGGTCTAGAACAGGCTGCGTGTAGCTGGTTTGAAAAATATTTAAAGGACAGAACACAGTGATTATTCATTGTTGTTGTTGGTCTGGCTGCATGTAGCTGATAAAAATGGTTGTGTTTTGCATTTCATGTTTTGTGTTTGCTTTTCATGTATTGTGTAATTGACGTGTATATACAGTGCATCTGGAAAGTATTCAAACCCCTTCCTTTTTTCCACATTGTGTTACGTTACAGCCTTATTCTACAATTGATTAAATAGTTGTTTTATCAATCTACACACAATACCCCATAATGAAAAAGCAAAAACTGTTATTTAGAATGTTTTGCAAATTCATTACAAATAAAAAACAAATACCTAATTTACATAATTATTCAGACCCTTTATTATGAGACTCTAAATTTAGCTCAGGTGCTGCATCCTGTTTCCATTGATCATCATTGAGATGTTTCCACAAAGCGATTGGAGTCCAGCTGTGGTAAATTCAATTGATTTGACGTGATTTGAAAAGACACACACCTGTCTAAAAAGGTCCCACAGTTGACAGTGCATGTCAGAGCAAAAACCAAGCCATGAGGTTGAAGGAATTGTCCATAGAGCTCCGAGACAGGATTGTGTCGAGGCACAGATCTGGGGAAGGATACCAAAACCTTTCTGCAGCATTGAAGGTCCCCAAGAACACAGTGGCCTCCATCATTCTTAAATGGAAGAAGTTTGTAACCACCAAGACTCTTCCTAGAACTGGCCACCTGGCCAAAATTAGCAATCAGGGGAGAAGGGCTTTTGTCAGGGAAGTGACCAAGAACCCGATGGTAATCTCCACAAAAACACTACAGTAATTTCTACAGTAATCTCCACAAAAACACTACAGTAAATTCTACAGTAATCTCCACAAAAAACAGTGCAGTCCCCAAAAACACTTCTATGTCAAAGATAAGGGGAGAAGGGCTTCTCTACGGTGAAGCATGGTGGTGGAAGCATCATGCCGTGGGGATGTTTTTCAGTGGCAGGGACTGGGAGACAAGTCAGGACAAGTCAGGGAAAGATGAACGGAGCAATGTACAGAGAGATCCTCTCAGGACCTCAAACTGGGGCAAAAAAACTCCACAAATACAGGTGTGCCAAGCTTGTACCTTTATACCAAAGAAGACTCAAAGCTGTAATTACTGCCAAAGGTGCTTCAACAAAGTACTTAGTAAAGGGTCTGAAGACTTATGTAAATGTGATATTTCTAAAAACCTGTTTTTACTTTGTCGTTATGGGGTATTGTGTGTAGATTGGTGGGGGAAAAAACAATTTCATCCATTTTAGAAGAAGGCCATAACGTAACATAATGTGGAAAAAGTGAGGGGTTCTGTATACTTTCTGAATGTACTGTATACTGTATATTGTTTATTGATGTGTTGGTGTAGGGCAAAAAAGACTGGTCTCAACATGTTGTCTCAACATGACTCCCTGGCTAATTAAAATTAAACATATAAAATGGTAACCTCCAAATACTATAGTATTATACAGTAATATCTGCAAAAATACTACAGTATACTACAGTCCGAAAAAACATTCCAGTCCGCAAAAGCGCTGTTTTTTAAACTATAGTAATACTACAGTATAGTAAACTATATAATTTTTTCATGTGGGTTTGCTTGCTTTCTAATGTTCCTATTTGACTGAGCTCAGAGCTATTGTAACGGTTCTCTTTTGGTGAAGGAGAGTTGGACCAAAATGCAGCCTGTAGATTGCAATCCATGTTTAATCAACAAACGTAAACACGAATTAACACAAACACTACAAAACAATAAACGTAAAAGAAAACCGAAACAGCCTATACTTGTCAACTAACACAGCGACAGGAACAAAGACACTAAGGACAATCACCCCCAACAAACTCAAAGAATATGGCTGCCTAAATATGGTTCCCAATCAGAGACAACGATAAACACCTGCCTCTGATTGAGAACCACTCCAGACAGCCATAGACTTTGCTAGATACCCCAATAAGCTACAATCCCAATACCAACACCAAAACCCCAGGACAAAACACACCACAATGCAAAAACCCCATGCCACACCCTGGCCTGACCCAATACATGAAGATAAACACAAAATACTTCGACCAGGGCGTGACAGAATTCCCCCCCCCCCTAAGGTGCGGACTCCCGAACGCACCTGTAAACAATAGGGAGGGTCCAGGTGGGCGTCTGTCCATGGTGGCGGCTCCGGCGCGGGACGTGGACCCCACTCAGTCAATGTCTTAGTCCCCTCTTCTCGCGTCCTTGGATAGTCCACCCTCGCCGCCGACCGTGGACTAGTAGTCCTCACCCAGAACCCCACTGGACTGAGGAGTAGATTGGGACTGAAGGACAGCTCGGGACTGAGGGGAAGCTTGGGAGTGAGAGAAAGTTCGGTAGTGAGAGAAAGCTCAGGAGTGAGAGGAAGCTCAGGAGTGAGAGGAAGCTCAGGAGTGAGAGGAAGCTCAGGCAGGTAGATAGATCTACCAGATCCTGGCTGGCTGGTGGACTCAGCAGATCCTGGCTGACTGGCGGATCTGGCGGATTCTGGCTGACTGGCGGATCCTGGCCGACTGGCAGATCCTGGCCGACTGGCAGTTCTGGCAGACCTGGAAGAGTCTGGTTGACTGGCAGATCTGAAAGATTCTGGTTGACTGGCAGATCTGGAAGAGTCTGGTTGACTGGCAGATCTGTAAGAGTCTGGTTGACTGGCAGATCTGGAAGAGTCTGGTTGACTGGCAGATCCTGGCAGACTGAAAGATCTCGCTGCTCCATGCTGACTGGCGGCTCTGACTGCTCCACGCTGACTGGCGGCTCTGGCTGCTCCATGTAGGCTGACAGCTTTGGCGGATTCTTACAGACTAGCAGCTCTGGCGGCTCCGTGCAGACTGGCAGCTCCTTGCAGACTGACAGCTCCTTACAGACTGGCAGCTCCTTGCAGACTGGCAGCTCCTTGCAGACTGGCAGCTCCTTGCAGACTGGCAGCTCTGGCTGCTTCATGCAGACTGACAGCTCTGACTGCTCCATGCAGACTGACATCTCTGGCTGCTCCATGCAAGCTGGCAGCACCTTGCAGACTGACAGCTCTGGCTGCTCCATGCAGACTGACAGCTCTGGCTGCTCTATGCAGACTGACAGCTCTGGCTGCTCCATGTAGACTGGCAGCTCTGGCTGCGCTGAACAGGCGGGAGACTCCAGCAGCGCTGTAGAGGAGGAAGGATCTGGCTGCGCTGAACAGGCCGGAGACTCCGACAGCGCTGGAGAGGCGGGAGACTCCGACAGCGCAGGAGAGGCGAGGCGCACTGTAGGCCTGATGCGTGGTGCTGGCACTGGTGGTACTGAACCGAGGACACGCACAGGAAGCCTGGTGTGGGGAGCTGCTACCGGAGGGCTGGGGTGTGGAGGTGGTACTGGATAGACCGGACCGAGCAGTCGCACTGGAGCTCTTGAGCACCGAGCCTGCCCAACCTTACCTGGTTGAATACTCTCGGTCGCCCTGCCTGTACGGCGAGGTGGAATAGCCCGCACTGGGCTATGCAGGCGAACCGGAGACACCGAGCGCAAGGCTGGTGCCATGTAAGCCGGCCCAATGAGACGCACTGGGGACCAGATGCGTAGAGCCGGCTTCATGGCATTTGGCTCGACGCTCAATCTAGCCTGGCCGATACACGGAGCTGGAATATACCGCACCGGGCTATGCACCCGCACTGGGGACACCGTGCGCACCACTGCATAACACGGTAGCTGCCCGGTCTCTCTAGCCCCCCGGTAACCACAGGAAGTTAGCGTAGGTCTCCTACCTAGCGTAGCCCTACTCCCTGTGAGCCACCCACCCCCCAAGAAATTTTTGGGGCTGAGTCTCGGGCTTCCATCCGCTACGCCGTGCTGCCTCCTCATACCTGCGCCTCTCAGCTTTACCGCCTCCAGTTCTTCCTTGGGGCGGCGATATTCTCCAGGCTGAGCCCAGGGTCCTTTACAGGCCAAGTTCATCCTCCCATGTCCATTTCCTTACAGACTGGCAGCTCCTTGCAGACTGGCAGCTCCTTGCAGACTGGCAGCTCCTTGCAGACTGGCAGCTCCTTGCAGACTGGCAGCCATGGCTGCTTCATGCAGACTGACAGCTCTGACTGCTCCATGCAGACTGACATCTCTGGCTGCTCCATGCAAGCTGGCAGCACCTTGCAGACTGACAGCTCTGGCTGCTCCATGCAGACTGACAGCTCTGGCTGCTCTATGCAGACTGACAGCTCTGGCTGCTCCATGTAGACTGGCAGCTCTGGCTGCGCTGAACAGGCGGGAGACTCCAGCAGCGCTGTAGAGGAGGAAGGATCTGGCTGCGCTGAACAGGCCGGAGACTCCGACAGCGCTGGAGAGGCGGGAGACTCCGACAGCGCAGGAGAGGCGAGGCGCACTGTAGGCCTGATGCGTGGTGCTGGCACTGGTGGTACTGAACCGAGGACACGCACAGGAAGCCTGGTGTGGGGAGCTGCTACCGGAGGGCTGGGGTGTGGAGGTGGTACTGGATAGACCGGACCGTGCAGTCGCACTGGAGCTCTTGAGCACCGAGCCTGCCCAACCTTACCTGGTTGAATACTCTCGGTCGCCCTGCCAGTGCGGCGAGATGGAATAGCCCGCACTGGGCTATGCAGGCGAACCGGAGACACCGAGCGCAAGGCTGGTGCCATGTAAGCCGGCCCAATGAGACGCACTGGGGACCAGATGCTTAGAGCCGGCTTCATGGCATTTGGCTCTACGCTCAATCTAGCCTGGCCGATACACGGAGCTGGAATATACCGCACCGGGCTATGCACCCGCACTGGGGACACCGTGCGCACCACTGCATAACACGGTAGCTGCCCGGTCTCTCTAGCCCCCCGGTAACCACAGGAAGTTAGCGTAGGTCTCCTACCTAGCGTAGCCCTACTCCCTGTGAGCCACCCACCCCCCAAGAAATTTTTGGGGCTGACTCTCGGGCTTCCATCCGCTACGCCGTGCTGCCTCCTCATACCTGCGCCTTTCAGCTTTACCGCCTCCAGTTCTTCCTTGGGGCGGCGATATTCTCCAGGCTGAGCCCAGGGTCCTTTACAGGCCAAGTTCATCCTCCCATGTCCATTTCTCCAAGTGGTGCAGCCTCTCCCACTGTAGCTAATGCTGCTCCTGCTGCTGCTGCCTCTGTTTCCTCTCCTGTGGCTCCTGCCTGTTGACACGCTGCTTGGTCCGTTTGTGGTGGGTGATTTTGTAACGGTTCTCTTTTGGTGAAGGAGAGTCGGACCAAAATGCAGCGTGTAGATTGCAATCCATGTTTAATCAACAAACGTAAACACTAATTAATACAAACACTACAAAACAATAAACGAAAACCGAAACAGCCTATACTTGTCAACTAACACAGCAACAGGAACAAAGACACTAAGGACAATCACCCACAGCAAACTCAAAGAATATGGCTGCCTAAATATGGTTCCCAATCAGAGACAACGATAAACACCTGCCTCTGATTGAGAACCACTCCAGACAGCCATAGACTTTGTTAGATACCCCACTAAGCTACAATCCCAATACCAACACCAAAACCCCAAGACAAAACACACCACAGTACAAAAACCCCATGCCACACCCTGGCCTGACCCAATACATGAAGATAAACACAAAATACTTTGACAAGGGCGTGACAGCTATACTCTAGGGTACCCTGTGAATTACCTCTGCCCTGT
>NC_060187.1:71716433-71733933 GCF_021184085.1 Oncorhynchus gorbuscha | reverse complement strand
CTGCGTTCTGCAGCTTGTCACTGTTATGAGACATTACCCTGGATGTCAGGAAGGATATCCCGCTGAGCCCCCAGGCGATAATGTGCAATTCAACAGGCTTCTCTGCTCTCTTTATCTGTCTGGGGAGGACCTGCCATGACACACTGCAGCACTATGCAGGCTCTGACTGACTGAAGACAGGGTTTCTCTGTTCAGCTCGTAGAGTATAGCTTCCAATAAGGATTAGCACTTAGCATCAGATATAAAACACAAGATTTCAAGACTTGGAGCTGATACCAGTAGTCTTAGAGTTAACTATAGGTGACACGAACAGCCAAGAAAAACTCTGAATGATCGCCAGGACATTTTTTGTCCCCCCTCTTGAATCACCTAACCTTTAAATGGTTCTAATAGCCCTTCATCTTAATGTAAATGGTATTTGAAGCTAATACATAAAGCACATGTCAACCCCGGTCTCTTTTTTCAGTCTCCTGTTCATTTAAGCTGTGATCGCCCATTAGGCACTGTGAGGGGTAATGGTCTGTCAGAATGACAGAGTAGAACACTCTCTTAGCTCAGTGGGGAAACTGCAGAGAGCTATGAGACATGGTTTGTGGAACGTGTTCTCTCACTACATGCAGAAAAGGGACGCTTTTCATCTTTGACTATAAGATATTCTATATATCGAATGTGGGGTATAAATTTAGATTTGATTCTCCTAATATTGTACATACAGTACCAGTCAAAGGTTTGGATTGTTGGAAAAAACATTCCTCATGAAGCTGGTTGAGAGAATGCCAAGAGTGTGCAAAGCTGTCATCAAGGCCAAGTGTGGCTACTTTGAAGAATCTCAAATATAAAATCTATTTTGATTTATTTAACACTTTTTTTGTTACAACATGATTCCATATGTGTTATTTCATAGATTATATCTTCACTATTATTCTACAATGTAGAAAATAGTACAAATAAAGAAAAACCCTTGAGTAGGTGTGTCCAAACTTTTGACTAATACTGTATATTACATATTGTCTATAGACAGAGCCTATAACATTGCCTCAAGTGTTGTTTTTGCAAGGAAAAAAAGACTCTGATTTGAATACCATTTAGATCCTATCTGTAAAAAGTTAGATGTGACTTTCTGGACTTTTACACTTTGTTTCACATATTACAGCTTGCTCTCTTGTCAACCTCGTCAAATTAAGATGGATGGTATGAGATGCAATAACGTCAATGATGTCAAAAATGAATCACAATTCCAACATGTGTGGTGTATTTAATTGGAAAATGTGGCTCCTGTTACTGCGTCATCACCGCCCACTGATGTTACAGCCATCTGTAAATCTAGCTACCTGGGCATAAGAGTGGGCAGAAAGGGAGATATGGGGGGGGGGAATAAGAGAGAGAGAGAGAGCAAGAGGGAGGGAGAGGGAGAGCAAGAAAGAGAGACTGGGGGAAGAGGAAAAAGTGAACTGAGAGAGAAATAAAAAGAGAGAAAGTAAGGGAGTGTGAAATGACAAGAATAGGTGGAGATGAGAGAGAAGACAAAACCACAACCATCTATGAGCTCTGAGAAGAATCAAGAAACACCTTCTTTAAAAATCAAAATCAGACAAAAGCAATCCATCCTGTCTATCACGCACGCTGCGCCCTACCAGGAGGGAGGATTGGCATCTGGCGGCGTCGGCAATTAATGTCTGGTTCTGGCTGGGCTCTCCATCACATCCTTGTAATAGCAGTCTGCGTGCAGAGAGAGGCTCAGCAGATGTTACACACAGATTCATTAGTGTCCTGTGTTCCTCATATTGGTCCCCTGGAACCCATCATCTAGAGCATCAGCTATATGATACTATATGACGTCACTAAGGCCACGTCTCAAATGGCACCCTATTCCCTACATTGCAGAACTTTTTGCCAGCACTCATCCCTATCAAGCCATCATCCAGAGCAACGTCGGTATGACACGTCGCCAAGGCAACGTCACCTGTTGCCGCCACCTGTCATAGAATATTTATATATGTTTCATATGAGAGTAGGATGACACGCCCACTTTTATATTCAAGTCATGTCGTCAAATGTCATGACCTTTTAGGAGTGTCTATATCTGGTGTCACTGCGTCATGTTCACGACACCATGATATACATCACTGTACGTGGATGAATGTGATGGGAAGAAGAAGCTCTCCAACCCTGTTCCTGGAGAGATACCCTCTTGTAGGTTCACTACAGCCCCTGTTGTAACTAACCTGATTCAGCTTATCAACCAGCTAATTATTAGAATCAGTTGTGCTAGATTAGGGTCGGAGCAGAAACCTACGGGATGGTAGTTTTCCAGGAACTGGGTTGAGACCCTGCCCACACACATACTGTATGCACGCACACACAGTACATCACTCAGGAGAGTGCAGTGGGGTGCCTCCTGTTCCATTACAGAGCTGTCCATCATCCCTAAACAGCCAATCAGCCAGCTTGACTGTGACAGGGCCGACACCCCTGAGGCCCGCGCGACAGATGGAGGAGAGAACCACTAAACATACAACACAGGGAGAGCCCCTCTCTCTCACCAGCGTGATGCTACGTCATATACAGTACTGGAATTGTGTTGAGTAATGAAACATGTTGAGCATTTTCATGTAATGGATGGCAGCGGGGGTTAAGTGTGATTTGTAATAGATTTGGTGTGGTTATGTTTGACTGTACGCACATTAATTATAGCAAACCACACCATCACATTGTTACTAATTATCACGTTTCAGGTAAGACTCAGATACAAACAACGTCGAATTAACAGCAGTTTATTAATCCAACAGGGGCAGGAAAAAGAGAGGTCAAGGGCAGGCAGGGGTCAGTAATCCAGATAGGTGGGACAAAGGTACAGGATGGCAGGCAGGCTCAGGGTAGGCAGGGGTCAGTAATCCAGATAGGTGGGACAAAGGTACAGGATGGCAGGCAGGCAGGCTCAGGGTAGGCAGGGGTCAGTAATCCAGATAGGTGGGACAAAGGTACAGGATGGCAGGCAGGCTCAGGGTAGGCAGGGGTCAGTAATCCAGATAGGTGGGACAAAGGTACAGGATGGCAGGCAGGCTCAGGGCAGGCAGGGGTCAGTAATCCAGATAGGTGGGACAAAGGTACAGGATGGCAGGCAGGCTCAGGGTAGGCAGGGGTCAGTAATCCAGATAGGTGGGACAAAGGTACAGGATGGCATGCAGGCTCAGGGTAGGCAGGGGTCAGTAATCCAGATAGGTGGGACAAAGGTACAGGATGGCATGCAGGCTCAGGGTAGGCAGGGGTCAGTAATCCAGATAGGTGGGACAAAGGTACAGGATGGCAGGCAGGCTCAGGGTATTCAGGGGTCAGTAATCCAGATAGGTGGGACAAAGGTACAGGATGGCAGGCAGGCTCAGGGCAGGCAGGGGTCAGTAATCCAGATAGGTGGGACAAAGGTACAGGATGGCAGGCAGGCTCATGGTAGGCAGGGGTCAGTAATCCAGATAGGTGGGACAAAGGTATAGGATGGCAGGCAGGCTCAGGGTAGGCAGGGGTCAGTAATCCAGATAGGTGGGGCAAAGGTACAGGATGGCAGGCAGGCTCGGGGTCAGGGTAGGCAGGGGTCAGTAATCCAGATAGGTGAGACAAAGGTACAGGATGGCAGGCAGGCTCAGGGTCAGGGCAGGCAGGGGTCAGTAATCCAGATAGGTGGGACAAAGGTAGAGGATGGCAGGCAGGCAGGCTCAGGGTAGGCAGGGGTCAGTAATCCAGATAGGTGGGACAAAGGTACAGGATGGCAGGCAGGCAGGCTCAGGGTAGGCAGGGGTCAGTAATCCAGATAGGTGGGACAAAGGTACAGGATGGCAGGCAGGCTCAGGGTAGGCAGGGGTCAGTAATCCAGATAGGTGGGACAAAGGTACAGGATGGCAGGCAGGCTCAGGGCAGGCAGGGGTCAGTAATCCAGATAGGTGGGACAAAGGTACAGGATGGCAGGCAGGCTCAGGGTAGGCAGGGGTCAGTAATCCAGATAGGTGGGACAAAGGTACAGGATGGCATGCAGGCTCAGGGTAGGCAGGGGTCAGTAATCCAGATAGATGGGACAAAGGTACAGGATGGCATGCAGGCTCAGGGTAGGCAGGGGTCAGTAATCCAGATAGGTGGGACAAAGGTACAGGATGGCAGGCAGGCTCAGGGTAGGCAGGGGTCAGTAATCCAGATAGGTGGGACAAAGGTACAGGATGGCAGGCAGGCTCAGGGTAGGCAGGGGTCAGTAATCCAGATAGGTGGGGCAAAGGTACAGGATGGCAGGCAGGCTCAGGTTCAGGGTAGGCAGGGGTCAGTAATCCAGATAGGTGAGACAAAGGTACAGGATGGCAGGCAGGCTCAGGGTCAGGGTAGGCAGGGGTCAGTAATCCAGATAGGTGGGGCAATGGTACAGGATGGCAGGCAGGCTCAGGGTCAGGGTAGGCAGGGGTCAGTAATCCAGATAGGTGGGACAAAGGTACAGGATGGCAGACAGGCTCAGGGTCAGGGTAGGCAGGGGTCAGTAATCCAGACAGGTGGGACAAAGGTACAGGATGGCAGGCAGGCTCAGGGTCAGGGTAGGCAGGGGTCAGTAATCCAGATAGGTGGGACAAAGGTACAGGATGGCAGACAGGCTCAGGGTCAGGGTAGGCAGGGGTCAGTAATCCAGACAGGTGGGACAAAGGTACAGGATGGCAGGCAGGCTCAGGCTCAGGGTAGGCAGGGGTCAGTAATCCAGATAGGTGGGACAAAGGTACAGGATGGCAGGCAGGCTCAGGGTAGGCAGGGGTCAGTAATCCAGATAGGTGGGGCAAAGGTACAGGATGGCAGGCAGGCTCAGGGTCAGGGTAGGCAGGGGTCAGTAATCCAGATAGGTGAGACAAAGGTACAGGATGGCAGGCAGGCTCAGGGTCAGGGTAGGCAGGGGTCAGTAATCCAGATAGGTGGGGCAAAGGTACAGGATGGCAGGCAGGCTCAGGGTCAGGGTAGGCAGGGGTCAGTAATCCAGATAGGTGGGACAAAGGTACAGGATGGCAGGCAGGCTTAGGGTCAGGGTAGGCAGAGGTCAGTAATCTAGATAGGTGGGACAAAGGTACAGGATGGCAGACAGGCTCAGGGTCAGGGTAGGAAGGGGTCAGTAATCCAGATAGGTGGGACAAAGGTACAGGATGGCAGACAGGCTCAGGGTCAGGGTAGGCAGAGGTCAGTAATCCAGACAGGTGGGACAAAGGTACAGGATGGCAGGCAGGCTCAGGGTCAGGGTAGGCAGGGGTCAGTAATCCAGATAGGTGGGACAAAGGTACAGGATGGCAGACAGGCTCAGGGTCAGGGTAGGCAGGGGTCAGTAATCCAGACAGGTGGGACAAAGGTACAGGATGGCAGGCAGGCTCAGGCTCAGGGTAGGCAGGGGTCAGTAATCCAGATAGGTGGGACAAAGGTACAGGATGGCAGGCAGGCTCAGGGTAGGCAGGGGTCAGTAATCCAGATAGGTGGGACAAAGGTACAGGATGGCAGACAGGCTCAGGGTCAGGGTAGGCAGGGGTCAGTAATCCAGATCGGTGGGGCAAAGGTACAGGATGGCAGGCAGGATCAGGGTAGGCAGAGGTCAGTAATCCAGATAGGTGGGGCAAAGGTACAGGATGGCAGGCAGGCTCAGGGTAGGCAGGGGTCAGTAATCCAGATAGGTGGGGCAAAGGTACAGGATGGCAGGCAGGATCAGGGTAGGCAGAGGTCAGTAATCCAGATAGGGGGGGCAAAGGTACAGGATGGCAGACAGGCTCAGGGTCAGGGTAGGTAGAGGTCAGTAATCCTGATAGGTGGGGCAAAGGTACAGGATGGCAGGCAGGCTCAGGGTAGGCAGAGGTCAGTAATCCAGATAGGTGGGGCAAAGGTACAGGATGGCAGGCAGGCTCAGGGCAGGCAGGGGTCAGTAATCCAGATAGGTGGGGCAAAGGTACAGGATGGCAGGCAGGATCAGGGTAGGCAGAGGTCAGTAATCCAGATAGGGGGGGCAAAGGTACAGGATGGCAGACAGGCTCAGGGTCAGGGTAGGTAGAGGTCAGTAATCCTGATAGGTGGGGCAAAGGTACAGGATGGCAGGCAGGCTCAGGGTAGGCAGAGGTCAGTAATCCAGATAGGTGGGGCAAAGGTACAGG
The DNA here is from genome assembly GCF_021184085.1 of Oncorhynchus gorbuscha. NCBI lineage: Eukaryota > Metazoa > Chordata > Actinopteri > Salmoniformes > Salmonidae > Oncorhynchus > Oncorhynchus gorbuscha. Next base: position 71,727,787 of record NC_060187.1, on the reverse strand, counting down.
ATGGCAGGCAGGCTCAGGGCAGGCAGGGGTCAGTAATCCAGATAGGTGGGGCAAAGGTACAGGATGGCAGGCAGGCTCAGGGCAGGCAGAAAAGGTAAAAACTTGAAAACAGGAACAATCGAGAAACAGGAACAGAGGGCAAAACACTTGACGAAACAAAACAAACAGACAAACAGAGAACACAGGTATACAGTGGGGCAAAAAAGTATTTAGTCAGCCACCAATTGTGCAAGTTCTCCCACTTAAAAATATGAGAGAGGCCTGTAATTTTCATCATAGTTACACTTCAACTATGACAGACAAAATGAGGAAAAAATCCTGAAAAAAATCACATTGTAGGATTTTTAATGAATTTATTTACAAATTATGGTGGAAAATAAGTATTTGGTCACCTACAAACAAGAAAGATTTCTGGCTCTCACAGACCTGTAACTTCCTCTTTAAGAGGCTCCTCTGTCCTCCACTTGTTACCTGTATTAATGGCACCTGTTTGAACTTGTTATCAGTATAAAAGACACCTGTCCACAACCTCAAACAGTCACACTCCAAACTCCACTATGGCCAAGACCAAAGAGCTGTCAAAGGACACCAGAAACAGAATTGTAGACCTCCACCAGGCTGGGAAGACTGACTCTGCAATAGGTAATCAGCTTGGTTTGAAGAAATCAACTGTGGGAGCAATTATTAGGAAATGGAAGACATACAAGACCACTGATAATCTCCCTCGATCTGGGGCTCCACGCAAGATCTCACCCCGTGGGGTGAAAATGATCACAAGAACGGTGAGCAAAACTCCCAGAACACACGGAGGGACGTAGTGAATGACCTGCAGAGAGCTGGGACCAAAGTAGCAAAGCCTACCATCAGTAACACACTACGCCGCCAGGGACTCAAATCCTGCAGTGCCAGACGTGTCGCCCTGCTTAAGCCAGTACATGTCCAGGCCCGTCTGAAGTTTGCTAGAGAGCATTTGGATGATCCAGAAGAAGATTGGGAGAATGTCATATGGTCAGATGAAACCAAAATATAACTTTTTGGTAAAAACTCAACTCGTTGTGTTTGGAGGACAAAGAATGCTGAGTTGCATCCAAAGAACACCATACCTACTGTGAAGCATGGGGGTGGAAACATCATGCTTTGGGGCTGTTTTTCTGCAAAGTGACCAGGACGACTGATCCTTGAAAAGGAAAGAAGGAATGGGGCCATGTATCGTGAGATTTTGATTGAAAACCTCCTTCCATCAGCAAGGACATTGAAGATGAAACGTGGCTGGGTCTTTCAGCATGACAATGATCCCAAACACCCCGCCTGGGCAATGAAGGAGTGGCTTCGTAAGAAGCATTTCAATGTCCTGGAGTGGCCTAGCCAGTCTCCAGATCTCAAACCCCATAGAACATCTTTGGAGGGAGTTGAAAGTCTGTGTTGCCCAGCAACAGACCCAAAACATCACTGCTCTAGAGGAGATCTGCATGGAGGAATGGGCCAAAATACCAGCAACAGTGTGTGAAAACCTTGTGAAGACTTACAGAAAATGTTTGACCTCTGTCATTGCCAACAAAGGGTATATAACAAAGTATTGAGATAAACTTTTGTTATTGACCAAATATTTATTTTCCACCATCATTTGCAAATACATTCATTAAAAATCCTACAATGTGATTATTTGGATTTTGTTTCTCATTTTGTCTGTCATAGTTGAAGTGTACCTATGATGAAAATTACAGGCCTCTCTCATCTTTTTAAGTGGGAGAACTTGCACAATTGGTGGCTGACTAAATACTTTTTTGCCCCACTGTATATTTGTGTACTAACTATTTTCTTTCTTGCAATAATACAGCACATTCTCCTGTACCGGTTCAATGTATGTACATACATACATACATACGTACGTACACGTACGTGTGTGTGTGTGTGTGTGTGTGTGTGTGTGTGTGTGTGTGTGTGTGTGTGTGTGTGTGTGTGTGTGTGTGTGTGTGTGTGTGTGTGTGTGTGTGTGTGTGTGTGTGTGTGTGTGTGTGTGTGTGTGTGTGTGTGTGTGTGTGTGTGTGTGTGTGTGTGTGTATGTATGTATGTATGTATGTATGTATGTATGTATGTATGTATGTATGTATGTATGTATGTATGTATGTATGTATGTATGTATGTATGCATGCATGCATGCCTGCCTGCCTGCCTGCCTGCCTGCCTGCCTGCCTGCCTGCCTGCCTGCCTGCCTGCCTGCCTGCCTGCCTGTCTGTCTGTCTGTCTGTCTGTCTGTCTGTCTGTCTGTCTGTCTGTCTGTCTGTCTGTCTGTCTGTCTGTCTGTCTGTCTGTGTCTTGTCTGTTTGTCTTCCTCATCAAATATTGAATCAAGGTATTCGCCAAGGATTAGTCCTGACTAAATACACTAAGCTCATTTGGTAATCAAAGTTTCTCCCAATCTCTGGGAGTAATTAACAATGCTAGTGATGAGTCTAATCTAAATTAATGACTGTGGTACTGGGTATAGCATCAATTCTATCAGATCCACAGAAATGGCTTTTGTTCATGTGTTTAACACTTAGAACGAGCCGTATTTCTCTAATACTCTGCGTACTTACACACTGACACATGTCCACATGTGCACTCACATACACAGAGAAGCACACACATACACAGAGAAGCACTCACATACACAGAGAAGCACACACATACACAGAGAAGCACACACATACACAGAGAAGCACACACATACACAGAGAAGCACTCACATACACAGAGAAGCACACACATACACAGAGAAGCACTCACATACACAGAGAAGCACTCGCATACACAGAGAAGCACTCGCATACACAGAGAAGCACTCGCATACACAGAGAAGCACACACATACACAGAGAAGCACACACATACACAGAGAAGCACTCGCATACACAGAGAAGCACTCGCATACACAGAGAAGCACACACATACACAGAGAAGCACTCGCATACACAGAGAAGCACACACATACACAGAGAAGCACACACATACACAGAGAAGCACTCGCATACACAGAGAAGCACTCACATACACAGAGAAGCACACACATACACAGAGAAGCACTCGCATACACAGAGAAGCACACACATACACAGAGAAGCACACACATACACAGAGAAGCACACACATACACAGAGAAGCACACACATACACAGAGAAGCACACACATACACAGAGAAGCACACACATACACAGAGAAGCACACACATACACAGAGAAGCACTCACATACACAGAGAAGCACACACCAAAAGATGGTTCTAAAAGGGTTCTTCGGCTCTTCCTATATGAGAACCCTTTTTTGGTTCCATGTAAAACCCTTTTTGTTTCCAGGTACAGTATAACCCTTTTGGGTTCCATGTAGAACCCTTTGTAGAATGGGTTCTACATGGCACCCGAACAGTGTTCTACCTGGAACCAAAATGGTCATTCAAAGGGTTCTCCTATGAGGACAGCTGAAGAACCCTTAAAGGATCTAGATAGCACCTTTTTTTCTAAGAGTGTAGAGTTTAATAGAGAGAGAAGAGAGAGAGAGAAATCCAGATCTTGCAGAGAAACAGAGACTCTAATAGAATCCACTTCATTTCAATTGCTGCAGCGAGTGATAAACAATCCAAATAATGTCCCTGAAGTGGCCTAATCTGTTTAGGAGGGAAGGAAAGGGGGATGAGGAGGGAAGAGGGGAAGAAGGGTGAAGAGAGTCCTTCATTTCATCAAAATGGTGGCCGACTGAGTGGAGGTGCCTGTCCATGCAGCATGCTGGTAAGAAATGACCCTCTCCCTCATCCGATTACATATCACACCAACCCACACCTCTCCTCCTCCTCCCATCCACCGCTCCCCCACATCCCATCCACCGCTCCCCCACATCCCATCCACCGCTCCTCCACATCCCATCCACCGCTCCCCCACATCCCATCCACCGCTCCCCCACCTCTCCACCCTAATGAAAAAACTCAATTACTCCACAAAAAAAGAGTCACAGAAAACGACTTTGTCTGCTGCTGGATTGTGTGTGTGTGTTCGTGTGTGTGTACTTTGTGTGTTCGTAGGCTACAGCATATGTGTGTCTGCGTGTCCAAACTGCTAATTATGATCATTTGTGAATGTCTACTCACTATCCACTCAACATATCTTCCCTTTTCAATAGATTATACACTGAGTATACAAAACATTAAAAACACCTGCTCTTCCATGTCATAGACTGACCAGGTGAAAGCTACGATTGCTGATTGATGTCACCTGTTAATCAGTTTAGATGAAGGGGTTGAGACAGGTTAAAGAAGGCTTTTTAAGCCTTGAGACAATTGAGACATGGATTGTGTATTATGTGCCATTCAGAGGATGAATTGGCAAGACAAAAAATGTAAGTGCCTTTGAACAGGGTGTGAGGCGCATCGGTTTGTGTCAAGAGCTGCAATGCTGCTGGGTTTTTCACGCTCAGCAGTATACCGTGTGTATCAAGAATGGTCCACCACCCTAAGGAACACTTTCTACACCTTGTACAGTCCATGCCCCGACGGGGGGTGCAACTCAGTATTAGGAAGGTGTTCCTAATGTTTGGTATACTCAGAGTATATTGTTTCAGAATGTCCCTGTTTTTTTGTCATCCAAACTGTAGACTGAATAATTTAGTTGTCATAAAAGGTTCAGGTTCCTTTGCTCCTGCATTAACAAGGAAAGCCACTCTGTTTGCATGTGCCCTCTCTTCCACCAGGAAGTGATGGCATGACTAATTTATCAGAGGATGCCACACATACCGTATGTCCTGCTGAGTGTTTTGGATTTTGGAAGCCTGACCGGCCATGTGTACTACTACATACCCTTTAGATGTATGAACAATAAAAAAAAACTTTGTTTTACTACAATTGGGAAGATTGAATATGCTTCGTTTCCATAGTATGTGGTGTGGTTGAATCATTGAATGTCAAACAGGGTTCAGGAGGGATTCCCAGTGGAACGTGTGAGGAGTTGTTTTGGGAAGCTGGAGGCACAAGGTAGCCTAGGGGGAGAGAGAGACAGAGAGAAAAGGAGTAGAACTTCCTACCTCCATTTCTGTCCATTGTGCCGGGTCACTCATACTGCCGGGTAACTCATACTGCCGGGTAACTCATACTGCCTGGGTAACTCATACTGCCTGGGTAACTCATACTGCCGGGTAACTCATACTGCCTGGGTAACTCATACTGCCTGGGTAACTCATACTGCCGGGTAACTCATACTGCCGGGTAACTCATACTGTCTGGGTAACTCATACTGCCTGGGTAACTCATACTGCCTGGGTAACTCATACTGCCTGGGTAACTCATACTGCCGGGTAACTCATACTGCCGGGTAACTCATACTGCCTGGGTAACTCATACTGCCTGGGTAACTCATTCTGCCTGGGTAACTCATACTGCCGGGTAACTCATACTGCCGGGTAACTCATACTGCCTGGGTAACTCATACTGCCTGGGTAACTCATACTGCCTGGGTAACTCATACTGCCGGGTAACTCATACTGCCGGGTAACCCATACTGCTGGTCCATGGAGGTTCTTTTCACGGAAGGAAAAAGTGTGTGCGTGTGTGTGTGTGAGAGAGTCAGTGAGTGTGTGAGCATGCCTGTGTGCGCATGCCTATGTGCACTTTAATTTGCGAGTGTGAGGTAGGGAGAGTTGTGACACAGGTTGACTATGACTGTCAGCAGGTTAGCACTTAGCACCTACAGAAGTCTAACTGCCTTGGTTGATGGAATGGCATATATGATAGCTGGAGGGCATCCTTTCTTCGTGTTTGTATTTTCTCACTACTGTAACATTTTCAGCCTTTCAGCTGTAGCTGCCCTCAGACGCATCAATCAATGACCAAAGTACGAAGCCGGGGTTTAAGCAGAGTATGAAGCAGGGGTGACAGGCAAGGCAGGGATAGCAGTGGGAGTCCAGGAGCTGTTTCTGGAATCATCCACAGAGACAGAGAGTGTGAATGGAGGTAAGGGCCATCTCACTCAATGGACCCTTTCTCTCCCCTTATCCCCTGTTGTTGAAAAGAGCAGGCGGTGACATCACTGCATTCTCAACCACTGCGTGTGAATGAATGTATGGTGGAAGCAGCTTAAGATTTCTAAGGAGCGCGATTCTTGTTCAGATTCCAGTCATGTGTCACATATATTTCATTGACAGTGGGTATCTTTTTGTGTTTGGGTCCTTGAATTTGTTTGAGTAGCTATGTGTACAGTAATGCATTTCTTTGTACTTTGAGTGTTTCTATTTGTGTGAATGGGTAAGTTTGACTTTGCATGTCTATGTTTTGTGTAGTAGCAGTGTGACCAGAAACCAGTCTAATCCACACCTCAAACGTGTGATGTTGCTATTGGATTCTTTTTGAGCCTTCTGGAAGGAACATTCTGGCATGTTCTTTTATATTAATGTTCTCTTTAATGCATTTTACTGATGATAAGATTTGAAAGCCCTAGAGGCGCTCGCTCTGCTCTGTGTAGGGAGGGAGATGAGGCAGGCAGGCAGGCAGGCAGGCAGGCAGGCAGGCAGGCAGGCAGGCAGGCAGGCAGGCAGGCAGGCAGGCAGGCAGGCAGGCAGGCAGGCAGGCAGGCAGGCAGGCAGGCAGGCAGGCAGGCAGGCAGGCAGGCAGGCAGGCAGGCAGGCAGGCAGGCAGGCAGGCAGGCAGGCAGGCAGGCAGGCAGGCAGGCAGGCAGGCAGGCAGGCAGGCAGGCAGGCAGGCAGGCAGGCAGGGAGATATAACTGAACTGCTGTAGATCCACCTGCCACTAGCTTCCTCCGTCCCAAGATACTACTGTGGTCCCTGGAGGCTAGCAGAGTAGAAGAGCTGGTAGCCACATGTACTGAAGCACTGTTGTTGTCTTTGTAGCACTTATTGTAGTCATATAGGTTGTGATCATCCTTGGTTGTGGTGGTAGTAGTAGTAGTAGTAGTAGTAGTAGTAGTAGTAGTAGTAGTAGTGGAGGTTTGCTCTGGTAGTGCACTTTATTAAAACAAGTATACTTTCATTTTAAATAGCCTTTATCTAACCACACAAGTCAGAGATGAACAAATTATTCTTTACAATGATGGCCTGGCAAACGAGAAATACACACAATCATCAATACATATCTGCCAATACACTCCCCCATGCACTGGCACAGATCTGTCAGCATTCAAACACTAAAGCTCTCACACACACAAAAAAGGTACAGTATGTTACCATAAATTCCAAAGAAACGTTGGTTTAACAGTACATTACTTTGGTTTATTTGGAATTTACAGTAATATACTGTACATTTTTTATAGTAACTCACAGATAACTGTCTGCCAGTAAGTTACTGTGAAAACAACATGATTCTTTTTACTGTGTATATATAGATGCTGTTGAGAGAGAAGAGCATTGGCTGGCAGTGTGAGAGAGAAGAGCATTGGCTCCCTCTAGTGTTCAGACTGAGCACAGTAAGTGCTTGAGGGAAGCCCTTGAAGGCTCACTGAACATTTGGGTATGTCCCTAAGATTCACCAACCTTCTCTGCACGCTCTAAAGCTTAAAAGGTCAGTCTTCTTAACAGGTTCAATGGCTAACTCCTCCCTGCCCCTCAGCCCCTTTTATCATTATGCTCTCTCCCAGCCTCTCTGATTTAATTAAGCAAGTGACATTTTCCAAGAACTGTATGAGAAATAATGTAAGAGGAGAACCATTAGGAACCGATGGTAGGGATGAAAGGAAAATGGGAAAGAGGGAAAGAGAGGGGGACAAGGGAGAAAGACAAGGGGAAGTGTGTGATAATTATGAGAGAGAGAGAGAGAGAGATGCAGATAGAGAAACTGTCAAACTGAGAACCCAGACCCCAGTTTGAACAGGATATCCCAGCTAGTATTGATCCTGTTCTGCCACATCCCTCCATGGAGCTGACTGTGGTCCTGGAGCCACCAGCCACGATGCAGCCAGCCACTCCTTTTTACTGCAGTGCAGTCGGCAGTTAGTTTGGCCAAAGTGTTTTTCTTTGACAAGGAAAGTTCCAGAATCCTCAACAAGCGGGGGACTAATCTTACTGGCTGAGTCTGGGAGGCCGGCTCTGACTCCTTCAGCACCACCGGCCTTTCTTCTCCAGGATCAAACAGGAACAGGAAGTGAGTGACTTGAAGAGAAATAGAAATAATAAAAGCTCACAGGCGTCAAGAAAGAAAATACAGCCCAACTTCACAAGATAGAAGTCCTGCTTAGTTCTGGCTCATGAATGTCATTTTTATTTATTTTTATTTGTGTGTGTGCCTGTGTGTCTGTGTGTTCAGAGAAGAGGGGTGAGGGTGAATTAGAATGCATCTGTCTGATGTCTGAAAAACAAATAATGCCATTAGTGAGACAGGGGCATTCTTTGCCAGTTCCTCAAAGATGAATGGAGGTGTCACTGCCCCAACACACACACACCACATATACCCACTCTCTGCTGATTAAGCCCTGTGTAGGGACGAGACCAGGTGAGGCTCTGTCACATCTGGGGATGATTAAACTGTAAAACGCTCCAATTAGGATTTAGACTGATCTGTCTCCCTAAATGACGAGCTCGCTTTCTCACTCCTGCCAAACTCTGGTGCTTCTTTCTTTCCCTCTCTCACTCCCTTTCTCTCTTCCTTTCTTTATCTCTCTCTCTCTACCCCATTCCCTTTCACTCTCCCTCTCTGCCTCGCTCTCGCACTCTTGCAGGTGATTAAAATACTCAGCGACCTCTGTCCGTCCATCTCTCTGATGCCCAACACTGAAGTGGTTCATGAATCAAATTCATCTGTACAACAGGTTAGATTGAACTGCGTTGTCAAGGCTGGAGGAAAGAACACACAACACCTAACAGGATGCCATAGCATAGTAAACTGACTGTACAGTGTAGAATACTGTTTTTGAGAAATGACAGAGCGGAATGAGTTTTGGTGAAAGGGCAGTAGAACGAGATGAGTGAGGGAGAGAAATGGAGGGAGGCGGGATAAGGAGAGAAAGAAATGGGGGAGGGAGAGAAAGAGGAAGAGAGATTGAGGGATAGAAAGGGAGATGCAGAGAGTAAGAGAAACATACTGATTCATAAGCAGAGGGTGAACAGGGAGGTGTTCTTTCTCTGCCTAATACTTCTTCATCCTCCAAACATCAGAGGGAGGCATGACAACAGCTGTGCTACATGGAAGGACAACTATTCATTTGAACATAATTAAGCTCACTCTACCAAGGGAATTAGCTGTAATGCAGGAAAGAGAGAGGCATGAATATCATGAACAAAGTCAACACCACAGAGATCCTATCAAATATGTCTAGTCTATGTAAAGTCAACACCACAGAGATCCTATCAAATATGTCTAGTCTATGTAAAGTCAACACCACAGAGATCCTATCAAATATGTCTAGTCTATGTAAAGTCAACACCACAGAGATCCTATCAAATATGTCTAGTCTATGTAAAGTCAACACCACAGAGATCCTATCAAATATGTCTAGTCTATGTAAAGTCAACACCACAGAGATCCTATCAAATATGTCTAGTCTATGTAAAGTCAACGCCACAGAGATCCTATCAAATATGTCTAGTCTATGTAAAGTCAACACCACAGAGATCCTATCAAATATGTCTAGTCTATGTAAAGTCAACACCACAGAGATCCTATCAAATATGTCTAGTCTATGTAAAGTCAACACCACAGAGATCCTATCAAATATGTCTAGTCTATGTAAAGTCAACACCACAGAGATCCTATCAAATATGTCTAGTCTATGTAAAGTCAACACCACAGAGATCCTATCAAATATGTCTAGTCTATGTAAAGTCAACACCACAGAGATCCTATCAAATATGTCTAGTCTATGTAAAGTCAACACCACAGAGATCCTATCAAATATGTAAAGTCTATGTAAAGTCAACACCACAGAGATCCTATCAAATATGTCTAGTCTATGTAAAGTCAACACCACAGAGATCCTATCAAATATGTAAAGTCTATGTAAAGTCAACACAAGTAAACTTCTGCCGTGAAAATCCAAAACAGTGGCTATTGTTGCTGAGTCCAAAATACTTTTCTTTCTCTGTACTTTTTCCATTTCATTATTAATTTTAAATTTATCATATTTGTAAATGATTGTTTTTTCGCCTTAAGCCAGCTCGAACAGCAGAAGGCTGCATGTTTTGGTCTTCTGAATCGGCCGGATTTCCATCTCATTTGAGATTAGCAAAGAAGAGCTCTTTTGGATTAGTTTAGTTCCTCTCTCTATCCTCTCTCTCCCTCCTCTCTCTCTCTCTCTACCCTCTCTCCCTTCTCAATCTCTCCTCTCACTCAATCCTCTCACTCTCTCCTCTCTCTATCCTCTCTCTCCCTCCTCTCTCTCTCTCTACCCTCTCTCCCTTCTCACTCTCTCCTCTCTCTATCCTCTCTCTCTCTCCTCTGTCTCTCTCTCCCTCCACCCTGAAACACGCTGATAAGGAAAGCCAGAACCCAACAGTCAAAGAAGCACACAGGAGTCGGGAGAAATGCCTTTTTTTCTAAATGGTTAAGACTTTTCCAGTTAGTTTTCTCATGTACCCACCCCTGATGATTAGTGGAGGGAGAGAAACAGACACAGAGAGAGTAGGGGGAGAGGGGAGGTAGAGAGAGAGATAGGAGAGACAACGGGAATGAGTATGGACAAAGTGCTGCTGTCATAGGAAAAGTGTGTGAGAGAGCACACTAGAGAGGACAGAGGACACTTGTTTAACCTAGCAGGACACCTGTTGTGATTTCCACTTGACGAAGAAAACCTTCTCTCCCTGTCATAGAGAACAGGCCTATCTTCAAATACACTCTGTCTCTCAGGGACAACCTGTAAACATCAAATCAAATCAAACCAATTTGCATTTGTCACATGCGCCGAATACAACAGGTGTAGATCTTACAGTGAAATGCTTACTTACAAGCCCTTAACTTCTTGATGCACCCATGCCGTTAACGGGATCCTTTCCGTCAACATCCGCTGAATTGCAGTGCGCCAAATTCAAATGAAATTACAAAAAATATTTAATTTTCATGATATCACAAGTGCAATATAGCAAAATACAGCTTAGCTTGTTGTTAATCCACCTGGCCTGACAGATTTAAAAAAAGCTTTTCAGCAAAAGCATACCAAGCGTTTATGTAAGGGCATCTCTCTCAGTAGACAAAACATTACAAACAGCTAGCAGCCAAGTAGATTGGTCACGAAAGTCAGAAAAGCAATCTAATGAATCGCTTACCTTTGATGATCTTCAGCTGTTTGCACTCACGAGACTCCCAGTTACACATTAAATGTTCCTTTTGTTCCATAAAGATTATTTTTATATCCAAAATACCTCCATTTGGTTGGCGCGTTATGTTCAGAAAT
>NC_060187.1:71653933-71711433 GCF_021184085.1 Oncorhynchus gorbuscha | reverse complement strand
GCTGGTCAGGCGTGCGGGTGCAGGCAGCGATCGGTTGAAAAGCATGCATTTGGTTTTACTAGCGTTTAAGAGCAGTTGGAGGCAGGAAAGTGAGGGACACCTGTCAGTGGGCCCTCTGCATGAAAATGAATCTCCAAATGATGAACAGAACCATCTCTCCCCAGCCCGAGCATGAAAGAGTCATTCACGCAAAGTAGGAAGTCACAGAAGATGCGAGGTCGAAGAAATCACTTGTGTTGAACAACAATCGGCCCCAGGGTTACTTTAAAGTGACAGAAGTGGTGTGGGTGTTGTGCAAGCATGAGTCAGATGTCCATCTATTTATTTACGGCCATCTGTGTGTAATATGTATGCCTGATGAAAAAGTCTTCACAGGTAGTAACATCAAAGGTGAATTATCCTACCTCATTTTGCTGGGGGTGAAAGAGGAAGCAGGTGTTTACTTCATTTGTGGAACTTGTTCAAAGTGTTCATTTAGTAGGTCAAAATGAATTCATGGGCCATGACAGCTCCCACTGACACTTTCTCACGTCTACAAATCAGACATGCTTTTTGATTGGGTAAAACTTCAATGCTGTGACTTTAACTGTGTGAGAGCACTGTTCAGTCTGTTCACCTGTTTTGGCCCTTTATTTAAAGCAAGTGTTATTTGTCAGTTTAAGTGGGTATAGATCCCTGTGTTTCTTGCAGATTTCCTGTGAAGTTAAATCAATGGAATTACATGGAGCCAGAGTCACAACCCCCATTCATCTTCCTGTACCGCCACTGGCCCCACAGACTCACTATACGTCAGCATTCACCAGCAGCCCTCTGTTCCTCTCCACAGCTCTTTAGTCTTCACAGAGCTATGGAGAGTTGGGAACAAAAAATAAAAAGAGATAACAATTTAAGAGGAGGGGTTTGCAAACCCCCCCCACCGAGCCCCTCGTCGCCCACCCTCCAGTCTACCATCCCTACGCGTTATCTTAATTGTACATGACAGGCAGCTCCTAAATCCAAACAAATCAAAGAGATCAACACATTCATTTTAAATTGGCAATCCCATGCAGGCAGATAGGAATCTCTAATTACTTATGCTAATATGGAGGCGATAGAGACAGGGAGAGAAGCAGAGGGAGTGATCAAGTTAAGAGAGGAGAGGAAGAGGGTTGGAGAGTTGAGGACGATGCTAATATGGAGAGGTGAGGAGGGGGGAAGAAGAGGGTTGATGAGAAGAGGTTAGGGGTGAGGAGAGGGGAGAGAAGGGGAGGAGGGGAGAGAGGGAGAGAAGCAGAGTAATAGAATGGTGGGTGAGGAGGAAGGAGTGAGGAGAGAGGAGTGAAGACTAGAGAGGGGAGAGAGGTGTGGGGGAGGGGAGAGAGGAGAGAAGTAGAGGGAGTTAGAGAGAGGCAGGTGAGGAGGGAAGTGAGGTGAGGAGGAGGGAGTGAGGAGAGAGGAGTGAAGAGTGGAGAGAGGGATAAGGGAGAAAAGGGAGAGGGAGAGAAGTAGAAGGAGTTAGAGAGAGGTGGGTGAGGAGGGAAGTGAGGTGAGGAGGAGGGAGTGAGGAGAGAGGAGTGAAGAGTGGAGAGAGGGATAAGGGAGAAAAGGGAGAGGGAGAGAAGTAGAAGGAGTTAGAGAGAGGCGGGTGAGGCGGGTGAGGAGGGAAGAGAGATGAGGAGGTGGGGGTGAGGAGAGGCGGATATTACGTTTGGTGTATCACTGAGGGTGTATTCTAATGAAATATTCATCTTTGCGACGTAACAGCCTGACTAGAGGCAGACCTGTCTCTCCCAGCCCAGTGCAGTACAGTACAGTCTGTCCCCAGCGAGGAGTGGAGCAGAAGCCACATAGAGGTAATTACTGTTATCTCAGGCCTGCTTTATTAACATGTGTCCTCAACAGAATGAACAGAGAAGTTTAACTCGCCCTTTGGCTCAGACCTGATACCAGCCTCGATAGATTGACAGAAAATTATTACCGAACTGAAAACCAAACGGTTCTTCTTCCATTCTTATCTCACTCACTGGAAAAGGGAGAAATAAAGAGATATTTTTTAAACTAACACCCACTCACACGCTACCTAGGGAGATGATATCTCCTCAGATAGACAGATAGAGGAAGGAGAGAGAAGATGAAGTGCCAGGACGAAAGAAAAGAGGAGAGAAATTGAGGATAGACATAGGAAAGAGAGAGAGAATAGGAAGCAGATGGAAAAGAATAGGGGAAGAGAGGACGGTACGAGATGGAGAGAGAGACTTGGAGAGAGGAGAGGATGGAGATTAACAAAGAGATCTTGCTGCTGTAGAGACGAGAGAGAGAGTAGATGGAGAGAGGGAATCATAGAGATAGAGAATAAGAGGCAAACCGTAGAGAAAGCACATATTGGGTCTTGTCTGTACCAACAGCCAGTAATTACACGCCAATCATCCTCCCGCAGGCCAGCGTGGGGATTAACTAAGCGGGGAAATGGTGGGAAAATTTCAATTAAAAAATGAATTTAAAAAACAGTACTATTTCCCCTTCCAGTGGGAGCATTGAAGGGGCAGCAGATGGATTGGTTGAGGTGGTCCACCATTGGGAGCAACGACAGGGCGGAAGTGGATTGGTCGACCTATGGGCGCAAATCGGATTGGATATGGTCGTCCACCATTGGGAGCAACGACAGGGCTGGAAGTGGATTGGTCGATTTAGGGGCACAAATTGGATTGGATGTGGTGGTCCACAATTGGGAGTGTGGGAGGGGCGGGAATCAGATTGGATGTGGTTGGCCAGTGGGAGCATCGGAGGGGCGGGAACTTGATTGGTGGTCCACCATTTGGAACATTGAAGGTATGGGAACTGGATTGGATGTAATGGTGGTCTGTCATGGGCATCTAAATGGATAACATTGGCTGGATTGGTTGTGCTGGTTGGTCTTTTGAAGTAAAAATAAGAAAAGGCTGGGCTGATTTTAAACTGGCTGGCCAATTGCTTTGAGACTGCAGCAACCAAATGTATCTATTGAGGTTGCTCCTGCAGGTCGAGACAGTGTTTTGTGGTGTTATTTTGAAGGTTTGTATAGGTGAGGGTGAAACTCATTGACCTGTGGCCAGCACCACATCTCAATGTGTAAATAGAAAACACCATTTAGCTATTGTACCACTACCTACCAGTATGATGCCCTGTCAGACAGAGACCCAGGTCTGATTCTGCCCTGCGGTATGATGGGAAATGTCAGCTATGATAACACCTTTTCAGAGGAGAAGAAACCACATCTGATTGGTGATGCAGTCCATTTATCTGCTACATGATCTATCTGTCAAGGCCTTCACCCACAGAATAATACCCAGCAGACATACATCACACTTCTGTTAGCATAAGGTCAGGTGTCCATCAAATGGCTGAAAAACACTGGTTGGTGTGACAGAATATGTGTGATTAAAACCATGCATGTTTTCCCTGACAAAGATCCATTGTGGAGCAAAACATTGTCACAATTAAAATGTGGTATTAGGAGATGAATATAGTGTGCAGGCCTTTTTGTCCTTGACCATGATCTAACCACTAAAAGGTTTAATTATGATCACTGAGTTGGTCTTTCTCTGAATGAGCAGGTGGAAGACAGCCCTTTGGGGCAGCCATACTCAGAGCTCTGACACCTCCTTGCAGTAGCAAGGTGACCCTGAGCCGCCTCTCTGTAACAACATGTAACCTCCCCAGTATCTAATGTACACGTTGAGAACCCAAGTGCCCACGTATTAACCAATCCATTATGATCCTCATCACCGTGGCGACAGGTGGTCAGACTGGCCCTGGAAAGGCATTATTAAACCAGGTAATTGCCGAATAATTAGACCGTTGTTTGTTGGCACGTCACTGGTGTATGTTAATGCCGTTCTGCCCACCCCACGGCGTGATTTATGACTCCATAATTTATATCACACACACTCTCTCGCACACACACACACACTCTACCACTCTAATCACGTTTTCTCGGCCCCCATTACTGCAGCTCCGTTAATGGCAGAGCTGAATAGTGTTGGTGGAAGACGTATGAGAGAAAAATTATACATTATAAGACAAAGGAGATAACACCTGCTTGATTTGTGTTTGTTTCCTGAATGTATTGTGACCAAATGTTATTTGTTCTTCTGCTTATACAGTAAAGAGC
Source organism: Oncorhynchus gorbuscha (assembly GCF_021184085.1). Lineage (NCBI taxonomy): Eukaryota > Metazoa > Chordata > Actinopteri > Salmoniformes > Salmonidae > Oncorhynchus > Oncorhynchus gorbuscha. The sequence continues at coordinate 71,707,304 of NC_060187.1, read as the reverse complement.
ACATATTGTACTTTTTAGATCAAATAAATGAATGTACAGGGTGCTTTTCTCAACCCCAGACCTTGACATTCCATAGCAATGTCCTTTCTTTCTCTCATTTCTGTCTTTTCTTCGTTCTTTCTTTCTCATATTGACGTGTCTTCGTGTGGGTGACTCATGTGTATAATGGAGATATTTTGACCATAAGATCTCCATGAATCCAAGTATGAATGAATGTACCTGAGCAGCATATCCAATAGTCTAATCAATTACTGAATGCTGTATATGAATGTACAACAACTGACAGGAAGGACATTGCTAGGTCATTAAAGAATGTAGCCTCCTGCACGGCAGATAGAAAATATGTCATTTTAAAGTACAGCTCTAATGACAGGTGCAGTCCTCCCTCTTGTTAAATGTAGACATTTACAGGTCTTTTTACCTGGAGCTTCCACAGCTCAATTTGAGAGCTGGTTTTAGAAGAGAGAGCATCATTCAAATCATATTGCTGTCCTCTTTCCCTTTTCCCTCCTCATCTTCACCCTTCTACTATGAGATACAGTCCACTTTTCTTATTAAGCACCAATCATCTTCTACTAGTCCACTTTTCTTATTACGCACCAATCATCTTCTATTGGTCCACTTTTCTTATTACGCACCAATCATCTTCTACTAGTCCACTTTTCTTATTACGCACCAATCATCTTCTATTGGTCCACTTTTCTTATTATGCACCAATCATCTTCTACTAGTCCACTTTTCTTATTACGCACCAATCATCTTCTATTGGTCCACTTTTCTTATTATGCACCAATCATCTTCTACTAGTCCACTTTTCTTATTATGCACCAATCATCTTCTACTAGTCCACTTTTCTTATTATGCACCAATCATCTTCTACTAGTCCACTTTTCTTATTATGCACCAATCATCTTCTACTAGTCCACTTTTCTTATTAAGCACCAATCATCTTCTATTGGTCCACTTTTCTTATTATGCACCAATCATCTTCTACTAGTCCACTTTTCTTATTATGCACCAATCATCTTCTACTAGTACACTTTTCTTATTAAGCACCAATCATCTTCTACTAGTCCACTTTTCTTATTATGCACCAATCATCTTCTACTAGTCCACTTTTCTTATTATGCACCAATCATCTTCTACTAGTCCACTTTTCTTATTATGCACCAATCATCTTCTACTAGTCCACTTTTCTTATTATGCACCAATCATCTTCTACTAGTCCACTTTTCTTATTATGCACCAATCATCTTCTACTAGTCCACTTTTCTTATTATGCACCAATCATCTTCTACTAGTCCACTTTTCTTATTATGCACCAATCATCTTCTACTAGTCCACTTTTCTTATTATGCACCAATCATCTTCTACTAGTACACTTTTCTTATTAAGCACCAATCATCTTCTACTAGTCCACTTTTCTTATTATGCACCAATCATCTTCTACTAGTCCACTTTTCTTATTATGCACCAATCATCTTCTACTAGTACACTTTTCTTATTAAGCACCAATCATCTTCTACTAGTCCACTTTTCTTATTATGCACCAATCATCTTCTATGCACCAATCATCTTCTACTAGTACACTTTTCATCTTCTACTAGTCCACTTTTCTTATTAAGCACCAATCATCTTCTACTAGTCCACTTTTCTTATTATGCACCAATCATCTTCTACTAGTCCACTTTTCTTATTATGCACCAATCATCTTCTACTAGTCCACTTTTCTTATTATGCACCAATCATCTTCTACTAGTCCACTTTTCTTATTATGCACCAATCATCTTCTACTAGTCCACTTTTCTTATTATGCACCAATCATCTTCTACTAGTCCACTTTTCTTATTATGCACCAATCATCTTCTACTAGTACACTTTTCTTATTAAGCACCAATCATCTTCTACTAGTCCACTTTTCTTATTATGCACCAATCATCTTCTACTAGTCCACTTTTCTTATTATGCACCAATCATCTTCTACTAGTCCACTTTTCTTATTATGGACCAATCATCTTCTACTAGTCCACTTTTCTTATTATGCACCAATCATCTTCTACTAGTCCACTTTTCTTATTATGCACCAATCATCTTCTACTAGTCCACTTTTCTTATTATGCACCAATCATCTTCTACTAGTCCACTTTTCTTATTATGCACCAATCATCTTCTACTAGTCCACTTTTCTTATTATGCACCAATCATCTTCTACTAGTCCACTTTTCTTATTAAGCACCAATCATCTTCTATTGGTCCACTTTTCTTATTATGCACCAATCATCTTCTACTAGTCCACTTTTCTTATTATGCACCAATCATCTTCTACTAGTACACTTTTCTTATTAAGCACCAATCATCTTCTACTAGTCCACTTTTCTTATTATGCACCAATCATCTTCTACTAGTCCACTTTTCTTATTATGCACCAATCATCTTCTACTAGTCCACTTTTCTTATTATGCACCAATCATCTTCTACTAGTCCACTTTTCTTATTATGCACCAATCATCTTCTACTAGTCCACTTTTCTTATTATGCACCAATCATCTTCTACTAGTCCACTTTTCTTATTATGCACCAATCATCTTCTACTAGTCCACTTTTCTTATTATGCACCAATCATCTTCTACTAGTCCACTTTTCTTATTATGCACCAATCATCTTCTACTAGTACACTTTTCTTATTAAGCACCAATCATCTTCTACTAGTCCACTTTTCTTATTATGCACCAATCATCTTCTACTAGTCCACTTTTCTTATTATGCACCAATCATCTTCTACTAGTACACTTTTCTTATTAAGCACCAATCATCTTCTACTAGTCCACTTTTCTTATTATGCACCAATCATCTTCTACTAGTACACGTTTCTTATTAAGCACCAATCATCTTCTACTAGTCCACTTTTCTTATTATGCACCAATCATCTTCTACTAGTCCACTTTTCTTATTATGCACCAATCATCTTCTACTAGTCCACTTTTCTTATTATGCACCAATCATCTTCTACTAGTCCACTTTTCTTATTATGCACCAATCATCTTCTACTAGTCCACTTTTCTTATTATGCACCAATCATCTTCTACTAGTCCACTTTTCTTATAGTCCACTTTTCTTATTATGCACCAATCATCTTCTACTAGTACACTTTTCTTCTGCACCAATATCTTTAAGCACCAATCATCTTCTACTAGTCCACTTTTCTTATTATGCACCAATCATCTTCTACTAGTCCACTTTTCTTATTATGCACCAATCATCTTCTACTAGTCCACTTTTCTTATTATGGACCAATCATCTTCTACTAGTCCACTTTTCTTATTATGCACCAATCATCTTCTACTAGTCCACTTTTCTTATTATGCACCAATCATCTTCTACTAGTCCACTTTTCTTATTATGCACCAATCATCTTCTACTAGTCCACTTTTCTTATTATGCACCAATCATCTTCTACTAGTCCACTTTTCTTATTATGCACCAATCATCTTCTACTAGTCCACTTTTCTTATTATGCACCAATCATCTTCTACTAGTCCACTTTTCTTATTATGCACCAATCATCTTCTACTAGTCCACTTTTCTTATTATGCACCAATCATCTTCTACTAGTCCACTTTTCTTATTATGCACCAATCATCTTCTACTAGTCCACTTTTCTTATTATGCACCAATCATCTTCTACTAGTCCACTTTTCTTATTATGCACCAATCATCTTCTACTAGTCCACTTTTCTTATTAAGCACCAATCATCTTCTACTAGTCCACTTTTCTTATTATGCACCAATCATCTTCTACTAGTCCACTTTTCTTATTATGCACCAATCATCTTCTACTAGTCCACTTTTCTTATTATGCACCAATCATCTTCTACTAGTCCACTTTTCTTATTATGCACCAATCATCTTCTACTAGTCCACTTTTCTTATTATGCACCAATCATCTTCTACTAGTCCACTTTTCTTATTATGCACCAATCATCTTCTACTAGTCCACTTTTCTTATTATGCACCAATCATCTTCTACTAGTCCACTTTTCTTATTATGCACCAATCATCTTCTACTAGTCCACTTTTCTTATTATGCACCAATCATCTTCTACTAGTCCACTTTTCTTATTATGCACCAATCATCTTCTACTAGTCCACTTTTCTTATCAAGCACCAATCATCTTCTACTAGTCCACTTTTCTTATTATGCACCAATCATCTTCTACTAGTCCACTTTTCTTATTATGCACCAATCATCTTCTACTAGTCCACTTTTCTTATTATGCACCAATCATCTTCTACTAGTCCACTTTTCTTATTATGCACCAATCATCTTCTACTAGTACACTTTTCTTATTATGCACCAATCATCTTCTACTAGTCCACTTTTCTTATTATGCACCAATCATCTTCTACTAGTACACTTTTCTTATTATGCACCAATCATCTTCTACTAGTACACTTTTCTTATTAAGCACCAATCATCTTCTACTAGTCCACTTTTCTTATTATGCACCAATCATCTTCTACTAGTCCACTTTTCTTATTATGCACCAATCATCTTCTACTAGTCCACTTTTCTTATTATGCACCAATCATCTTCTACTAGTCCACTTTTCTTATTATGCACCAATCATCTTCTACTAGTCCACTTTTCTTATTATGCACCAATCATCTTCTACTAGTCCACTTTTCTTATTATGCACCAATCATCTTCTACTAGTCCACTTTTCTTATTACGCACCAATCATCTTCTACTAGTCCACTTTTCTTATTATGCACCAATCATCTTCTATTGGTCCACTTTTCTTATTATGCACCAATCATCTTCTACTAGTCCACTTTTCTTATTACGCACCAATCATCTTCTACTAGTCCACTTTTCTTATTACGCACCAATCGGTGTTGTCCTTTTCTTTTCCCCACTCCACCTCCACTTATTCCCATTCCTTATACTTTATCATGAACTCTGGATTTAAACCCTAGAGATTCAGTCCAATTTCCAGACATTATTTTCTAGTACAATGATAAATAGACCCCTTTGTGTGTTTGTAAACCAGGGCAATGCGGGGCCATGTTGGTGGCAGAACACGGGAGTTCTCAAAGAGCACCGAGAATACAAGCCGCCATTTACATGTTGCTTATAAATGCATTTCACAATACCTCTGGATTAGAATTGGTATTTAAGGCTCGTATGAATGTCCTGCTTAACAGCAATAGACTTAAAAACAACTTAAACGTCAACCAGTAAAATGGCTTTTTGGCTCAATTTTGTTACAGCATATATCAATGACCGTTAGCATTCTAGCGAATACAATTGCTGCATCCAAAATAGGTATTTTGCAAAGATGACAACCAAATATAATGTCAGCAAATGTTCCAGCAAGTGTAGGCTTTGTTAAATGGAGGCAGATGGGATGGTGATTTTCTGCATCCTTGATGCACAGTATATATTTTTCTAATTGATAACAGCATTGATGACAGTAGTTAGTTATATTCTGGTAAAAACAGCAGTACTAAGGCAGTAAGGGGCAGAGCAGAATAGATATAAAATCAAATCTGACAATCAAGTGGGGTTATGATTGCATCCATATACACCATATTTATCTTTTTCACTATTGCACAGGCATAGAATGGACTCACTGTGTCTGGCAGCTCTATAATAACCTTATACCACAGACAGAAACAGCCTTCATTGTGGCTGGCAGCTCTGTAATAACTACACCACAGACATAGAATGGACTCACTGTGGCTGGCAGCTCTATAATAACCTTATACCACAGACAGAAACAGCCTTCATTGTGGCTGGCAGCTCTGTAATAACTACACCACAGACATAGAATGGACTCACTGTGGCTGGCAGCTCTATAATAACCTTATACCACAGACAGAAACAGCCTTCATTGTGGCTGGCAGCTCTGTAATGACCCAACACATTACAGACATAGACCGGCCTCACTGTGGCTGGCAGTTCTATAATAACCTTATACCACAGACAGAAACAGCCTTCATTGTGGCTGGCAGCTCTGTAATAACTACACCACAGACATAGACCGGCCTCACTGTGGCTGGCAGCTCTGTAATAACCCTACACCACAAACATACTGTAGACCGGCCTCACTGTGGCTGGCAGCTCTGTAATAACCCAACACCACAGACATACTGTAGACCGGCCTCACTGTGGCTGGCAGCTCTGTAATAACCCAACACCACAGACATAGACCGGCCTCACTGTGGCTGGCAGCTCTGTAATAACCCTACACCACAGACATAGACCGGCCTCACTGTGGCTGGCAGCTCTGTAATAACCCTACACCACAGACATAGACCGGCCTCACTGTGGCTGGCAGCTCTGTACTAACTACACCACAGACATAGAACGGGCCTCACTGTGGCTGGCAGCTCTGTAATAACAGAGAGGCAGGCAGGATAAGTACAGTACCTCAGACACCAGGCTCCAGACCCACAGCAGATCAGGCAGGATAGGTACAGTACCTCAGACACCAGGCTCCAGACCCACTGCAGATCAGGCAGGATAGGTACAGTACCTCAGACACCAGGCTCCAGACCCACAGCAGATCAGGCAGGATAGGTACAGTACCTCAGACACCAGGCTCCAGACCCACAGCAGATCAGGCAGGATAGGTACAGTACCTCAGACACCAGGCTCCAGACCCACAGCAGAGCAGTCAGGATAGGTACAGTACCTCAGACACCAGGCTCCAGACCCACAGCAGAGAAGGCAGGATAGGTTTGGCACTGTCATTATTATTACAGAGGGTCTCACGAGTCTCGCCTCACCTATAGGGGTGCAAGGAGAGGAAGGGAAGCTGGCAGCAATATGGCTTTTCCATTTCATGGCTGTATGTGGGTGTTTTATTATCATAGTAGTATTATTATTATACATATACACAGATCCAGAGACATATTGTATCTGTATATGACTCCGGAACAGATATATTTGGCTCACAGTAGATCATTGATTGTCTCCATGTCCCCTGTTCTGGAACGGATTCATTCATTACTCCACTGAGGATATGACAGTAATGCAATTTCATATTTAATCATATATTGTCCTGTAGGTGTACAGTATGTGCTGTATAAACCACAGGAGGCTGCTGATGGGAGGACGGCGCATAATAATGGATGGAATGGAGTGAATTAAATGGTATAAAACACATCGTTTCCATGTGCTTGATGAGTTTGATACCATTCCAATTATTCCCTTCCAGCCATTACTATGAGCCTGTCCTCCCCAATTAAGGTGATCCTGATTTACTGTCTGATTTAATAACAAGAACACACACACACACACACACACACACACACACACACACACACACACACACACACACACACACACACACACACACACACACACACACACACACACACACACACACACACACACACACACACACACACACACACACACACACACACACACACACACACACTGTACCACACCTTCTCCAACGCACTGCCGGCTGAATTTCTTTACGCCAACCTTATATTATGTGGATAAACAACAAGTTCTCATATTCTTGTGCCACGTTTACGTGCTAGTCGGAACTCTGAAATGTCCGACCTGCTAACTGTTTGAACGCGGCACGTGTATAACTAGAACTAGTTCCAACTAGCGCTGCAGAAGTTAAGTCCGGAAGAAGGTCGGTTTCTGCAATACCCCAAATTGAGCAGTCCACTGAACATCCAGAGCATCAAACCGGACTTTGACTAGCCTCTGCACCTCCAGTGTGTGTGTGTGTGTTCTTGTTATTAAATCTGGGGCTTTTGAATGGAGTGGAACCCTGCTCAGTCTCTATGGTTCTAGTGCACTGTTAACCTCAGGGTTCTCATTCCAAATCTCAAGACACTACAGCTGACAAGTGCTAGACCTCCGAGTTCAGGAAGTGAATTGACAAGCATTTTAGGATCCTTAGAATTTTACCATCAAGTAATGTGTTGCATACGAGTTCTGAATACATAGTGAAACCTTAGATGAGGCAGATTTACAGTTAGCCATCCAGCTATGATAAGACTGGTCAGAGTCCAGTATTCAGAGGGCAAACCAAAAATGAGACAGAGCAACCAAGCATACCTCTTAAAATAAAAACCCCTAAGGTTTCTATATGATACCCAGGAGTGGCACCTTCACCATGGTCCCTGAGGATCTGAATGTCTTGTCTGTCTGTATGAATGAACAGTGCACAGTGAGCTCTTTTGTCCTCCCTCTTTTCCCCCACCCCTCCTACCAGGTTCTCATCAGAACAACACAGCTTGGGGAGACAAAGGAAGCGCTTGGAGGACAGTGAAACTCTTCATTAACCTGTAGTATTTGCATGAATAACTCTTTTCGAGTGGTGTCTGCCACTGTCCGCTCTCTGCCTTCATGCGACAGGCCTAGTCAACTGTGGGCACTGGCAGGTCATTCTTCAACATTTACTCTCTCTATTAATATATATATGTGAGAGAGAGAGAGAGAGAGAGAGAGAGAGAGAGAGAGAGAGAGAGAGAGAGAGAGAGAGAGAGAGAGAGAGAGAGAGAGAGAGGTTTCTTTTCATTCAAGCAACCAAATTTGGTGGGGGGGTAGTCCTTTGTCAGAGACCTGGTGCAATGTATTGCTGGGAAGTTTTGTATTGAAGACATGAAGGAAATGCACTTAATCATCCCTAGTATAGTGCACTACAACTGTTGATCTGATCCCTGGTGTTGGGAGTGAATGCGGTGAATCTGTAAAAGCAACAGAGTGACAGAGATGGGCCACGTCTCCAGTATCTGTCAAATTGGTCTGGTGAACACACCCACCCATGGGGAGAGCCAATCATCCTCTTTGACGAGAGAGAAGGGAAAAGGGGAAAGAATGGGAGGAGAGGCTGTGATTCCAAGTTAGAATCCACTACTCACACTCTCCCACTTCCTCTCTCCTTCCTCTCTCTCACTCACACACATACACGTACACACACACCAACCACCCCCAAACTCTTCTCTGCTCATGTGTGAAATGAGCAAGGGTCTTATCTCTTGGAAACACACGACTGAGCCAGAGGACAGGGAGAGAGAGCGAGACAGACAGCAGGATGGGAAGAGAGCAGGAAGGGAAAAGGAACGAGGGAGAGACAGAGAAAGGAAATGAAAGTTTCTCATGGTCTGCACACTGATGACTGGAGAATCTGGTCTAGTACAGACTCTGGAACTCTGGACATTGCCAAGGCTTACTGGCCAGTCTGAAATAACCCTGTTATGCCCTGCCTACTATTAATGTAGTTAGATAGGGTGTTTGTCTTGTATCTAAGGCCTGTCTGGGGAGGTTGTTTTTCTCAACATTATATGCATAAATCAGGACTTATGTATAGTCATTAAATAGTCATTATGTCCCTGAAATTCTAATTAAGCACCCTTGTTTTCAGTACTCCAGCATCCTACCCATGCGAGGATAATGAAACTGAGCCTTTTTCTGAAATGTTTTATGAAATTTGAGAACACAATTCCTCCCTACAGAATGGTCAGATGACATGATAATAGAGATCTTTGGCCACACACACCAGTGAGTGTTTGTGGCCCTTGTTAAGGTCGATGGCATCATGAACTTTACCAGGAACCTACCAGGACATTTTTGCCAAAAAACCTGGTTGCCTCTGCCAGGAGGCTGAAACTTGGCCGCAAGTGGATCTTCCAACAAGCCAATAACCCAAAACATGAATCAAAATCCACAAAGAAATGGTTAATTGACTACAAAATCTAAATGTTGCAATGGCCATCTCAGTCTCCGCATTTCATCCCCATTGAAAACCTGTGGTTTGAATTGAAGAGGCTAGTCCATAAGAGCAGAAAGACCATGCCACACAGCCAGGAGTGGTGGGTGCGGAGTCAAGCGCAGAGAGCAGAGGATAATGGGGAAAACCAAACTTTATTACGGTATCCAAAAGTAACGCCAAAACGACAGGCGAAAACAAATATGTCCAACCCAAAACTGGACACCAAACAGTGAACATAACAAGCAACCAACCTAGACTAACAGAGAACAAGCCCGCACAAAAGCAGGCGGGCCTAAAAGGCTTAAATAGTCCTGAACCAAAACTCAAACAAGAAACAGGTGCAACCAATAGGACATAACAAACAGAAAAGGAAAAGGGGATCGTGGCAGCAAGTAGACCAGCGACAACAACCACCGAGTGCCGCCCGTGCAGGCATGGGAGCCACCTTCGGTGAAAGTCTATATCTAGGATATAGAGAAATTCCACAGTTGAAGTCGGAAGTTTACATACACCTTAGCCAAATATACTGAAACTCAGTTTCACATTTCCTGACATTTAATCCTAGTAAAAATTCCTGGTCTTTAGTCAGTTAGGATCACCCCTTTATTTTAACAATTGCCCAATTAGTATTTGGTAGCATTGCCTTTAAATTGTTTAACTTGGGTCAAACGTTTCGGGTAGCCTTCCACAAGCTTCCCACAAAAGGTTGGGTGAATTTTGGCACATTCCTCCTGACAGAGCTGGTGTAACTGAGTCAGGTTTGTAGGTCTCCTTCCTCGCACACGCTTTTCAGTTCTGCCCACACATTTTCTATAGGGTTGAGGTCAGGGCTTTGTGATGGCCACTCCAATACCTTGACTTTGTTGACCTTAAGCCATTTTGCCCCAACTTTGGAAGTATGCTTGGGGTCATTGTCCATTTGGAAGACTCATTTGCGACCAAGCTTTAACTTCCTAACTGATGTCTTGAGATGTTGCTTCAAGATATCCACATAATTTACCTCATGATGCCATGTATTTTCTGAAGTGCACCAGTCTCTCCTGCAGCAAAGCACCCCCACAACATGATGCTTCCACCCCCGTCCATCACGGTTGGGATGGGGTTCTTCGGCTTGCAAGCCTCCTCCTTTTCCCTCCAAACATAACGATGGTCATTATGGCCAAACAATTCTATTTTTGTTTCATCAGACCAGAGGATATTTCTCCCAAAAAGTACGATCTTTGTCCCCATGTGCAGTTGCAAACCATAGTCTGTCTTTTTTGGGGGCGGTTTTGGAGCAGTGGCTTCTTCCTTGCTGAGCTGCCTTTCATGTTATGTCGATATGGACTCGTTTTACTTTGGATATAGATACTTTTGTACCTGTTCCCTCCAGCATCTTCACAAGGTCCTTTCGCTGTTGTTCTGGGATTGATTTGCACTTTTCCCACCAAAGTCCATTCATCTCTAGGAGTCAGAACGCGTCTCCTTCCTGAGCGGTATGACAGCTGTGTGGTCCCATGGTGTTTATACTTGCGTACTATTGTTTGTACAGATGAATGGGGTACCTTCAGGCGTTTGGAAATTGCTCCCAAGGATGAACCAGACTTGTGGAGGTCTACCATTTTTTTTTCTGAGGACTTGGCTGATTATTTTTTGATTTTCCCATGATGTCAAGCAAAGAGGCATTGAGTTTGAAGCTAGGCCTTGAAATATATCCACAGGTACACCTCCAATTGATTAAAATGATGTCAATTAGCCTATCAGAAGCTTCTAAATGTAAAGTTTGTTGTTGGGAGAAAGAGAGGAGGACCATGGTGCAGCATGGTAAGTGTTCATCTTGTTTTAATAAGAAATACTGAACACAGAACAATAAAATGACAAAATGAACTGAATGGTGAAACAAAACACAGAACAGAAAATAAGCATCCACAACTCAAAAGTGAAACCAGGCTACCTAAGTATGGTTCTCAATCAGGGACAACGATTGACAGCTGCCTCTGATTGAGAACCATACCAGGCCAAACACAGAAATCCCAAATCATAGAAAAAAGAACATAGACAACCCACCCAACTCACGCCCTGACCATACTTAAAACAAAGACATAACAAAATAACTAAGGGCAGAACGTGACACTAAAGCCATGACATCATTTTCTGGAATTGTCCAAGCTGTTTAAAGGCACAGTCAACTTAGTGTATGTAAACTTCTGCTTGTGATTCAATTAATTTTAAGTTAAATAATCTGTCTGTAAACAATTGTTGGAAAAATTACTTGTGTCATGGACAAAGTAGATGTCCTAACCGATTTGCCAAAACTATAGTTTGTTAACAAGAAATTTGTGGAGTGGTTGAAAAACAAGTTTTAATGACTCCAGCCTAAGTGCATGTAAACTTCCGACTTCAACTGTACATCTTCCTGGCTGAGGCAACCAGGTTTTTTCATAAAATGTCCTGGTAGGCTACTTGGTAAAGTTCATAATGCCGTCGACCTTAACAGGTTCCACAGGACCAGTGGAAGCAAAATAGCCTCAAAACATCAAAGACACACCGCCATACTTTACTGTAGATATCAGGTACATTTCTGCATGTTTCTGTTTTTCAATGCCCACAAAGCCACACTGGTGTGTGTGGCCAAAGAGCTCTATTATCATGTCATCTGACCATTCTGTATGGAGGAATGGTCTAAGATCCCTCCCAACATGTTCTCCAATCTAACAAAACATTTTAGAAAAATGCTCAGAGTATTGAAAACTCAGGTGCTAATAATTTTGACCCTTATATTTTTTTTATTTTTTACAAATGATTTGTTAAACAGTTTTCCCATGAGCAATAGTATGAAATAATATATTTTTAAAAATGCATTCTCTATATCTCAGTATTTGTATGATTTATTTATTTGATATACTATTTTTGGCTGATCTTTATCAAGGGGGCCAATAATTATTGTCTTGACTGTATATTGATCAGCGATGTATTTCACTCAAAGATATTGTAATCAAATCCATAATTATTTATAGGCATTGGAGAGTTTATTCATTCAAAACATGTTATTACAAGGCAATTGATAGCTATTAGACACCAATTCATTCTAGAATTAGGCCTGGTTTAAATGATCTAAAGCTTTTTGGCTCTACATATTAAAGCAATTATCTTTTGCCATTGTTGTTAGGGCGTCGACCTTGTAGGAATAATGAATGTGGCAGGTGCTAGTTTTGTTATCTCTAGTGTAGCACAGATGAATGTGGCAGGTGCTAGTTTTGTTCTCTTTACTGTAGCACATATAACCCCAGAACCCTTGCTAGATAGCCAGGTGGGAGGGAGCTCCAAGGAGAGCCTTGCATCATTACCACCATGAGTTGGGATCGACAGTTAACCTGTCAATTCACCACTGTGGTGAATGCGTCAGTGGCCAGATGCAAAGTGGGAAAGTCACCCAGATTAGACTCGAATTAGATACATATGACCTTCATCTCGCTCAATTAAATTACAAAAGGCTTTATTGGCATGGAGTCTAACCACAGAAGCATATTAGATCTGACGACGGAAATGAGATCTCACCCTCAATGGGAAACTGGTTTGATAGTTACCCTGATAATTTATGACAATGGCAATTGGTATTTTTTTCCTCTGCAGGTACCAGACTGATGGTGTTGTACCGCAACCTGGTGGATAATGTGAGCACTCTCGCTTGTACTGCGCCCTGCACTAGGTGTCAGTATGTGCTTTTTCGCCCTTTTATGGAAAGTATCTTCAACCTAGAAGAGAACCAGGAAGTAACTCCATCGTTTGTTTAGATTATTAGCTAGAACGCGCTTGGCAACATCGTGAGTTACGTTTTTGCTTGCTTTAGAAAGTGAAAGGTGTAGCTAGATAGGGTCATTCAAAATAGCATCATAACATGAATAAAACAGAGAGGGGAATCATGAGCTCATTGCTTGTTGTTGTGGCTGTAACTTATGTCCTCGTTAGCCGAGCAGAATGTCACACTAGTACTACGCCAACGCCATTGAAGTGTAAGATACTATTCCTACATTTTTTGTTAAGACATGTATCAACAGCATTCAGTATTGTCATTGCTCGTTACATTTATTTGTTTGTATTATATCGCTTCCAAGGTCTCGATGGCTAGCTAGCTAACTATAAAAGTGAAATGCGTCATCAGCTAACGTTAGCTTGCTAGGTGAGCAAAAATCATCAACTTTGAGTTGGTGTGAAATGCACAATTGTAGACAGTATGGCGATTTAGCCTATTTTTTTAGCAGAGCACAGCTAAGATTTACTGAATTCAAATAAGAACACACATTTCCTTTCATTTCAGCTTGCAAAGCCTTCTCAACTTGTGACTCATGCACTCAAAACCCAAAGGTAAGTAGAATATTATGTAACACTTCCTATTTGTAAAGCATTATAGTCTGTATAGCCTTCGCTACCAAGTTTACGTTATCACTCGGTCTATGTTCAATAATGTCTTTTTTTGTACATTTGTACCATTTTGTACAAGGGTCACATCATTGCAAGTAACGTTACTCTGTCTGAATCTATTTTAAATTACTCAATATAAATTAGAGCAGGGAACTAACTATACGATATTATCACGATACTTAGATAGCGATACGACATATATTATGATTCTCATTATTCTATATGTATTGCGATTCGATGTTCCAAACATATTGCGCACCATATGTCTGCTGCAGAGGGACGAGAACCACGGGAAAACAACACGTTTGAGCAGTCATGGAAATACAAGTACTGTCAACAAATTGACTACCGATTAAAACATATGGAAAACAATCTTTGAAGGAAAGATACTGGGGTTTTGGTATAAAGATACTGGGGTTTTGGTATCAAGATACTGGGGTTTTGGTATAAAGATACTGGGGTTTTGGTATAAAGATACTGGGGTTTTGGTATAGGTACAGCCAACTAGCACAGAAGTATATGTGATATTGTCAAAACGATGCAGTATGTATGATATATCATAAAAAAGAATAACTCTATGTAATTATCAATTCCCCACCCCCCCACAACTAATAGAAATACATCAAATTGATGGACACAGTTAAGGACATGGGTGAAAGCTGGGAATAGGTGATCCTACGCATATCAACTCTTTGAGAATTGAAGTATTAGGCTAATGATGAGTGTCTTGTCTTTTCTCAGTGCCTGTGGTGCATGACCAACGACACCTGCACAGACTACCCAGTGAGCTACATTCTGCCTCCGCCTGCAGTGTGTAAACTGTCACAGGCACGATGGGGAGTGTGTTGGGGTGAGTGAAATTAAGTTTTACTTGATGTGACCTCCCATTAGAACTCCTGATGTGGGTGCAGGCTTTAATTCTAATCAACTTATTGCAGTGTTCGATTTAGACATGAATTAGTATAATCAAGCGTGTTACTACTTTGCTAGAACAAAAGCCCGCCCTCCACCCACATCAGCCCATGGCGGACCACATGCTTAGTTGGGTGTCTGTTAAGGTCAATATAGCAACAGTCAGATTAATACAGAATAGTACATCCGATTGTGGTTGGTGGAGTCTACATTTTTCGGGGCATGGATTCTACAAGGTGTCAATTGGTATCACCGGACCTAACGTGTGCCAGGAAAACATTCCCCACACCATTACACCACCAGCAGCCTATACCGCTGACACCAGGCAGGATGAGGTCATGTACTGCTCGTGTTCCCACTGGAGCCGCTTCTTCTTCTTTTTAGTTGATAGGAGTGGAACCAGGTGTGGTCGTCTGCTGCAATAGCCAATCCGTGACAAGGACCGAAGAGTTCTGCACGCCATTTTTGAACTGTGCCGTTATTTGCCTGTTTGTGTCCCGCTTGTTCGCCAGCACAATTCTTGCCATTCTCCTTTGACCTCGCTCATCAACGAGCTGTTTTCACCCACAGGACTATCGCTGACTGGATGATGTTTTTCACACCATTCCTAGACACTACTGTGCCTGTAAAGTCCAGGAGGCTGGCCAGTTTCTGAGATACTGGAAAAGGGTGCGCTTGGCACCGATGATCATACCAAGCTCAAAGTCGCTTAGGTCACTCGTTTTGCCCATTCTAACGCTCAAACAGTAACGGAATGCGTCTGCCTGCATAATATAGTCAGCCACGGCCACGTAACTCACTCTCTGTAGGAGCTAATCATTTTCATGAGCTGGGTGGTGTTCCTCATAACCGGGCCACGGAGAAAGTATTCACGCCCCTTGACTTTTTCTACATTTGGTTGTGTTTGTTAAAGACAGAGATTTTGTCACTGGCCTACACACAATATTCCATTATGTCAGTGTAATTATAGTGTTTAACATGTTATTTGAAGGACCACCTCATCTCTGTACCCCACACATACAATTATCTGTATGGTCTCTCAGTCGAGCAGTGAATTTCAAACACAGATTCAACCACAAAGACCAGGGAGGTTTTCCAATGCCTCGCAAAGAAGGGCACCTATTGGTAGACGGGTAAAAAAGTAAACATTTCTTTGAATATCCCTTTGAACATGTTGAAGTTATTAATTACACTTTGGGTGGTGTATCAATATACCCAATCACTACAAAGATACAGGCATTCTTTTTAACTCAGCTTCTAGAGAGGAAGGAAACTGCTCAGGGACTTTAAAACAGTTAGTTTAATGGCTGTGTCTCGGTCCCAGCTTTGATGCACCTGTACTGTCTCCGCCTTCTACTAGATGGTAGCAGGGTGAACAGGCCATGGCTCATTCAGGCCTAGTATATGTCAGTCAGCCTGCCCCCTCTGGCTGTTCTGTGTTGATTAAAGAGCCCCTCTACTGACTGATCCACACTCACACTGGGGCTGCCTGCTGAAGCTGCTTGCAGGGGCTCTGATCACAGGCCTCTGGGCCACAGATGACAACAGCATGTGGTTTCTAGCTGGTTTCTGAGCACAACCATGGGGTTAGATACCAGGGCTAAATAATAAGGAATAACACATATTCCACACTGTTGTTATGATCATTTTAATAATTAAAGAAGAGATATATTATTTTGTTTTGTGAAAAAAATTCCCTGACACACATTGGCATATTTAATTAAGAATACAATGTTTTATGACATGAGAATCTGGAAACAACCATATTTGTCCAAATGAGTTACTAATCAGTTTAAATCCTTCTCAACTTGTGACTCATGCATTCAAAACCCAAAGGTAAGAAGAATATTATGCAGCAATTCTTGACCAACATTTATTTTGTCCAAACTAAATCGAGGAAGTACAAAAATCTACAAAAATAAAACCGCACTTGTAATTTCAAAAACACACCAGCAGGTGGCAGTAATGTCTAACAAAGATTCATTGTCGAATAGTGGTCTGAGTGCCAAGCTGAGCTTTTCATATCACTCAATCACAGTCTGGTACTGCTCAGGCTAATTAAATAACACTTCATATCTGACTTTCTCTACCAATCAACATCAGTGCAGTCTTTATACCCCTCATTTGAATTTGTTTGATTCCTCATGGGTTTATTAGTCATTATGATAGAATAAATGCATAATCACATGAATAATGAAATGTTCTCTTTATCCTTGATAAAGGATAGTGTTGTGAACGTGTGTGAAATTCACTTAAAAATTGAATAAACTTGAAGCATGTTGTTATTTGTTCATATCTTGACCTTTGACCTGTTCTCTGTTCCAGTGAACTTCGAGGCTCTGATCATTGCCATGGCAGTGTTAGGCGGGACCATCATCATCAGCATTGCAGTCTGTTGCTGCTGTTGCTGTTGCTGCAAGAAACGTCAATCAGGGTAATACAGGAAGTGATGTCACAGAATTGCCCTTTCTCGCCTAATATTAAGGGATACTTGCAAAGAATGGCAATGGCTTTATCAGTCATTCTTGATCATTATCCTAGGAAAACCTCCACTCTAACCATATCAGACTCCTAATAAATGTGCTGATATTTTTCATAGCCGTTGTTACATCCAACATGAAATTATTCAAAATGCAAATCTCTATTCATGTGCACCATCCATGTACAGTGATTATACCCTTTTATTAAAACCGGTAGGTACAGTCCTAGATGGTGATCTTGTCCTGCTTATTATGTGATTCTAGGAGGGAGGAAGAAGAAACTGTCACTACATAGCGGAATGTTTTAAAACAGCATGTCAATCAAGTGCTTTCTGGCCTGACACCCTGATTGGCAGCCATTTTAAATGCACCCGCTCTGTGCAGCTCAATCATCTATCCTAACTAAACATGAAGGCCGTGAAGATGAAACAACATGTCTGTCCGAAATGAAATTCTATTCTCTATTCATATTTCTCACCTCCCAATCATTGGAATGCCTCTGCATATATTGGCAAAGTTATTTGTTCCATTTTAAGATTACATCCAATTAACAAAGATGACACCTCTCTCGTTTCCCCAGCAGAACCTCTCACCTGTCAGAACCTCTCCCCTTTCCAAGCTCACACAACAGCAGCCTTACTTTTTGTGTTAAACACAAGCAGCAGAATGACAGGATACAGGATTACTTCTTGTTGGCAGCATCTATGCAAAGTGAAGAGCAATACAACAGAACTTGCAGTGTTATTGTTGACAAGGAATACTAGGTCTCATTTCCACTTGGAGACAAAGTATATCATATACTGTACAAGGACAGTGTTCATAAGACCAGTCTGTGCTCGTGTGTCTCTGTCTGTAAACCGTGATGTTTCTGTCTCACCAGGCCAGACAGAGATGAGGAGAGGTTTGTCAGGAGGAGAGAGGAGATCAGACAGCGTGCTGATGAACGGTACGGATTCATTAGTTATCACACCCTCTGCTTCACACTGGCTTTCAAACCACTACGAAAAGATGCCCCATTTTATCAACACCGTTATTTGTGTGAGCCCACACTGTTAGTTGCTTCGATTTTTGGGGAGGTGCTTGTATCCGTTTAAATGATGCAAGCACTTCCCACAGCTACCTAGTCAGATTCAGAGTTTTCTACTCTGTTGGTGATCATCTATAGAGACGTTCTCTGTCAGGGTTGGGGATTTGAACAGTTGGTGAGCTGTTCCTATGGCTCTTCAAGCAGAACCGTCTCCAGAAGGTGTGTGTGTGTGTGTGTGTGTGTGTGTGTGTGTGTGTGTGTGTGTGTGTGTGTGTGTGTGTGTGTGTGTGTGTGTGTGTGTGTGTGTGTGTGTGTGTGTGTGTGTGTGTGTGTGTGTGTGTGTGTGTGTGTGTGTGTGTGTTCTTTGTCCTTTGTCCTCAGCAGATGATAATGAGGTCATAGGTGTGGTGAGGATAGAACATGCTACTACATCTTGTAGTGTAGTGGTAGTAATGGGATTTTGAGCCACACTTCCTCCTACACTGAATCACGGTGTACTAAAGCTGGTCTGGAACCCCCCTCCGTTTACATAAATGTTTCAGCCTTTCTTTCAATTGTTTCCCACCTGTCGTCCACCGAGGATCGCCTGATGTGTTGTTTAACGAGAAAGACTGTCGGTAACAGTAAGTTTATCATGTGGTGTACTGGGGAGTCTAGGCTCACTGTGTGTTTCTGAATTAAATCCGCCTCTGTGAACCTTTCTTCTATCAAGCCAAGGAATGTAGAGTATATTCACTCAGTCAGTTCCCGATGTGGATCAAACCACTATAGTCTGTGTTAGTGTACTGACCTACATAGACAGTGTTGGTGTTCTGATGGGAACAGAGGGGACACAGGCCTGTTTTAGGCACCATGGGAGAGGAGGGAGCCTCTAGAGAGATTACAGCATGTTTACAGCACATCCCCAGAGTCTGCAGATGGAGAGGTTAGGGCACAGCTAAGAGCTCTGAGCCCTCTGTCATCTGAGCCACAGATGGGGAACATTCTACAGAACAACTAAACAGACATAAGTTATCACATCCCCACCATCAAAACTCCAGACTTTTACTGTATCTCTATGTTGGAGAATGTCCCATTGAAATAACACAGGGTATAGGTTAAGTTTGTCCCGACTCCCTATCAAACCAAGGGTTTTACGGAGGTCTAAGACAGCGGTGGAGAGCGAGTTTAGAAAGACCGAGTGCACTTGAGTCTTTGAGATTGTATTCAACCCTCTCGCTCTTTTTCATTTTCTTCCGGTTGCTCACCCTCCCTCCTCCCCTCCCACTTGTTGCCTTCGTGCATGGTTATGTGGGAGTCAGTCAGCTGAGAGGGAGGGAGGTGGGGGAGACAGATGGTAGTCTGTGGTTAGGACAGCCTCTGCTCCTCTCTGCTCCCTGTGTTGTCAGCCTGTCTGCCTCTACTGATTGCTGCTCCCAAGATCACTACCTGGCATTAAAGAGCTCAGACTGATTTACACTGTCTGTCTTTGTGTGGGACTGCCACTGGGGACCCAGTGAATTTACGTCCCTGGAGGGGCCAACAAAACAATCACAACCACCTCCCCTACCTGCCTCCTTCGTGTCCCCCATAAAGTTAGAGCGATGGCTGGATGGCAGGCTCCTCAGCCTGCCCTGTGCTCGTATTTCACCTACTGCTGGCCATGTCGGTGTAAAACACAGCGTCTTGTTGTTTACGAGCCTCTATCAGGGGCCATGGGGAGGTAAACAATGACGCTAAAGCCGCCTTAAATAATGTCAGATGTCTAAATGCTTAATGCTGCCACTTTAAGGCATGGCAGCTTCGTTCAGCAAGATGGAGGGTGGAGTCAACTTTTTGTTTGTAGAGGACAGATATAGATGCCACTTTTGTTATGTATTGCTTTTGACAACCATATTTGATATCTCCGCTACTGCAGTCCGTAAATGGACTTGAAAAGGTATTTGCAGCTTGGGCAAAGGTCTTCCATTAAGCGGGGCTCCTCTGAGGAGGCTGGGGGACTATGGTGCAGCAACTGTGAAGTGTCACTGGTGAGAAAGCTGAGGTGCTAAAAGCAGCAGTGTGAAACAATATGTAACAAGTTTAGCAGAAACACCCACTGACTGAGTACGTTTACATGCACAATAATAATTGGATATTAAAGTGATTATGGCAGTAGGCCTAGTATGGCAATAGTCATGTAAACACCTTAGTCTGCTTAGCTTAATCAGCGTAAGGTTTAAATTGAAGTAAGCATACACAGATTATAACACCTAGTTTTCTAAGCAATCTGGAATTATTAGGACATGTAAACAGTTTAATCTGTGTTCCATCGGTGTAATTGATCTGCACATTTACCAGCACCGGTAGCACAAGCCTCCCTCTTGTACACGAGTGAAGTGAGTTTGGAAAAACTGAAAGTATGCATCTTAGAAATCATTTTCACATACAAACTTTATATGTCCTAACTCGGAATCAAATAGGCTTCGAAAAAATAACATGGTCGCTGTGGTATAATTTTGATATTTTGATTGGCTATTTTCTGCATTTATTAAAAGTCCCGTTCAGACGTGTCCATGTAAACAGGATTATTTGGGAAATCGTTCTTCTTGCAAAACATGTCAACATTTTAAACAAACTATTATATTAATCTGACTATCTGCAATAATTGTGTGCATGTAACAGTGCTCACTGACTGGTGGTTTATAAAGTATGAGGCTTGTATTCACAATCTCCTTCATTACCCAGAAGTACTGAATGAGAAGACTTTATAAATCCTACATTACCCAGAAGTACTGACTGAGAAGACTTTATAAATCCTACATTACCCAGAAGTACTGACTGAGAAGACTTTATAAATCCTACATTACCCAGAAGTACTGACTGAGAAGACTTTATAAATCCTACATTACCCAGAAGTACTGACTGAGGAGACTTTATAAATCCTACATTACCCAGAAGTACTGACTGAGAAGACTATAAATCCTACATTACCCAGAAGTACTGACTGAGAAGATTTTATAAATCCTACATTACCCAGAAGTACTGACTGAGAAGACTATAAATCCTACATTACCCAGAAGTACTGACTGAGAAGATTTTATAAATCCTACATTACCCAGAAGTACTGACTGAGGAGACTTTATAAATCCTACATTACCCAGAAGTACTGACTGAGAAGAATTTATAAATCCTTCATTTCCTAATGTTCATTATCCTGCGCTGTGTTCTTCTGTTAGCGGTTTATTACATGTTCCAGTGTTGCTTATTGTCATGTTACTGTTAGAACATGACTAGCGTTGTCCTCTACTCTGACAGGAAGGTGGAGAGGAAGGTGAGGCATGATGACATCCGCAAGAAGTATGGTACGTATGATTATTTTACCTATTTTATTAGGATCCACATTAACTGCCATAGCATCAGCTACTCTTCCTGGGGTCCACACAAAACATGAAACGTGATACAGAACAGCTCAAGGACAGAACTACATACATGTATACAATGGTAGGTCTCCACTTTTTACTAGCAACTTATCTTGTATCTAATATGAACCAAGGACTGCCTCTAACCTCTTATGCAATTAGACCCAAGTTACACTTCCTTATATATATGACCTGATCCAATGACCTTGCTCTTTTTCACCTGATATGAAAGTCTTCTGAGACATTTACAAGCCTCTTACTGTTCTGTGACCTGATGTGCTTAACTTGGGCGTAATGGGACGAGCATTCAGCGTTCATTGTCCTCTATCCATAGGGCTGTCCATTTCCATATTTTCTAGGGTGTTGCTTATTGAATTTCCATCCTCGGTCACGTTAATGCATTATTCAGCGTAGTGAACGTGTCCCAAAGCAAGCCAACGCAGCCCACATATTGGTTACTCTACCTCAAGTCTCTCGAAATCAATTCTTACACAATGCGTCACACTTTGGATGTCAGATACTGGGCATCTCATTACCGTCTGCATGTTAGTACAGGTCAGCACAACACACATAGATCCCCATGTTGAAACATTGATACAGAAACACAGGCCAACTCGGTCTCAGGTCATATCTTGATTCTGAATACTGTAACAACCCGTAAGGCTCGGTTAGCTGGTTTATTCAGTATGTCAGACAGTGTATGAGAGTGGGGGGAGCAGTGAGGTGACTAGGAATGAACAGCAGTCTGTAGGGCAGAAGGCTCCCTGGAGTGAATAGGAATGATGGGAGATATGAGCACTGCAGTCAGTCCCAGGGTTGACCGAAATGCGGGTGGGATCTCTGGACTTCCTGCTTATTCCCTCCTTATTCCAGGAATTGTCCAACTGAGGTTTTTGGAAAACCTAGGATTTTTGGGAAAGTCGTCGGCATTTTTCAGTCCTTAGTCAGTCTATATGAATTATGTGAGTTATGAGACAAGCAGGACAGTGTCTCTGGAGTCTGGTACTGTAACCTCTGCTCTATGCTAGGCCTCTGACCCTGGGACTGAAGAGAGGGGGGGTGTATATGAAGACATCTGCTTCTGGTTAAGTGTGAGAGGGGGGTAGCATAACTCTAGAGCTCTCTGAAAAGTGACTATTCCTAGTGAATGTTTCTCTGTTATTGATGTGTTGTCAAGTTTGAGCTCTTTCCATTCATTGCCTTCACGTTCTCGAGGTGTGTGTGTGTGTGTTAATGTCTCTGCTATTGGTTGCAGTTCCACATAAATTGTGAATTTCTTTATGGACAACATGACAGAGTGATGGATGGTGGTCTCCTTCACATGCCCCCTGCTTACTGAAGTCTATATACATTAGGGACTGCTTGGCATTTTGTCTGCTACTCAAACAAGGTGTGTGTGTGTGTGTGTGTGTGTGTGTGTGTGTGTGTGTGTGTGTGTGTGTGTGTGTGTGTGTGTGTGTGTGTGTGTGTGTGTGTGTGTGTGTGTGTGTGTGTGTGTGTGTGTGTGTGTGTGTGTCTTTCACTCAGTCAATCCTCAGAGATCAAACAACACCTAGTGACCTGCACCACATTCCCATCATCTCGACAGCCTCTATACAACCCCCTTGGCAGCCTCTGTACAACCCCCCTTGGCAGCCTCTGTACAACCCCCCTTGGCAGCCTCTGTACAACCCCCCCCTTGGCAGCCTCTGTACAACCCCCCCCTTGGCAGCCTCTGTACAATCCCCCCCCCCTTGGCAGCCTCTGTACAATCCCCCTTGGCAGCCTCTGTACAACCCCCCTTGGCTTGGCAGCCGCTGTACAACCCCCTTGGCTTGGCAGCCGCTGTACAACCCCCTTGGCTTGGCAGCCGCTGTACAACCCCCCTTGGCTTGGCAGCCGCTGTACAACCCCCTTGGCTTGGCAGCCGCTGTACAACCCCGCTTGGCTTACAACCCCGGGCTTGGCAGCCGCTGTACAACCCCGCTTGGCTTGGCAGCCGCTGTACAACCCCGCTTGGCTTGGCAGCCGCTGTACAACCCGCAACTTGGCAGCCGCTTGGCTTGGCAGCCGCTGTACAACCCCGCTTGGCTTGGCAGCCGCTGTACAACCCCGCTTGGCTTGGCAGCCGCTGTACAACCCCGCTTGGCTTGGCAGCCGCTGTACAACCCCGCTTGGCTTGGCAGCCGCTGTACAACCCCGCTTGGCTTGGCAGCCGCTGTACAACCCCCCTTGGCTTGGCAGCCGCTGTACAACCCCCTTGGCTTGGCAGCCGCTGTACAACCCCCTTGGCTTGGCAGCCGCTGTACAACCCCCTTGGCTTGGCAGCCGCTGTACAACCCCCCTTGGCTTGGCAGCCGCTGTACAACCCCCTTGGCTTGGCAGCCGCTGTACAACCCCGCTTGGCTTGGCAGCCGCTGTACAACCCCCCTTGGCTTGGCAGCCGCTGTACAACCCCGCTTGGCTTGGCAGCCGCTGTACAACCCCGCTTGGCAGCCGCTTTACAATCCCCCCTCTGTACAACCCCTAGACAATGTAACTATAGTGGGCTCCAAAATTACTGGCACCCCTAATTGGCAATGGACAAACAATACTTCAAAAAAATGTAAACAATATAGTTATGGAGGTAAACTCAAAATTCCAACATGTGAAAAATACTGTACTTTATTAATGTTTCAATGGAACCCAACAAAATTAATTTATTGATTTTAATTAAATATCAATGTCCTCCAAATCAAGGTTTCACAATTAATGGCACCATTAAATATTATTGTAATTATCATCTACCAAAATTAAACTTAAGTGGAAATTAATTCCTGGTTTATCTACGTGTTAAGGAACTACACTGCTCAAAAAAATAAAGGGAACACTTAAACAATATAATGTAACTCCCAAGTCAATCACACTTCTGTGAAATCAAACTGTCCACTTAGGAAGCAACACTGATTGACAATAAATTTCACATGCTGTTGTGCAAATGGAATAGACAACAGGTGGAAATTATAGGCAATTAGCAAGACACCCCCAATAAAGGAGTGGTTCTGCAGGTGGTAACCACAGACCACTTCTCAGTTCCTATGCTTCCTGGATGATGTTTTGGTCACTTCTGAATGCTGGCGGTGCTTTCACTCTAGTGGTAGCATGAGACTGAGTCTACAACCCACACAAGTGGCTCAGGTAGTGCAGCTCATCCAGGATGGAACATCAATGTGAGCTGTGGCAAGAAGGTTTACTGTGTCTGTCAGCGTAGTGTCCAGAGCATGGAGGCGCTACCAGGAGACAGGCCAGTACATCAGGAGACGTGGAGGAGGCCGTAGGAGGGCAACAACCCAGCAGCAGGACCGCTACCTCCGCCTTTGTGCAAAATTACCTCCAGCAGGCCAGAAATGTGCATGTGTCTGCTCAAACGGTCAGAAACAGACTCCATGAGGGTGGTATGAGGGCCCGATGTCCACAGATGGGGGTTGTGCTAACAGCCCAACACCGTGCAGGACCTTTAGGCATTTGCCAGAGAACACCAAGATTGGCAAATTCGCCACTGGCGCCCTGTGCTCTTCACAGATGAAAGCAAGTTCACACTGAGCAGGTGGAGAACGTTCTGCTGCCTGCAACATCCTCCAGCATGTTTGGCAGTGGGTCAGTCATGGTGTGGGGTGGCAATTCTTTGGGGGGCTGCACAGCCCTCCATGTGGTCGCCAGAGGTAGCCTGACTGCCATTAGGTACCGAGATGAGATCCTCAGAGCCCTTGAGACCATATGCTGGTGCGGTTGGCCCTGGGTTCCTCCTAATGCAAGACAATGCTAGACCTCATGTGGCTGGAGTGTGTCAGCAGTTCCTGCAAGAGGAAAGCATTGATGCTATGGACTGGCCCGCCCGTTCCCCCAGACCTGAATCCAATTGAGCATATCTGGGACATCATGTCTCGCTCCATCCACCAACGCCACGTTGCACCACAGACTCTCCAGGAGTTGGCGGATGTTGTAGTCAAGGTCTGGGAGGAGATCCCTCAGGAGACCATCCGCCACCTCATCAGGAGCATGCCCAGGCATTGTAGGGAGGTCATACAGGCACGTGGAGGCCACACACACTACTGAGCCTCATCTTGAATTGTTTTAAGGACATTACATCAAAGTTGGATCGGCCTGTAGTGTGGTTTTCCACTTTAATTTTGAGTGTCACTCCAAATCCAGACCTCCATGGGTTGAAAAATTTGATTTCCATTGATAATTTTTGTGTGATTTTGTTGTTAGCACATTCAACTATGTAAAGGAAAAAGTATTTAATAAGAATATTTCATTCAGATCTAGGATGTGTTATTTTAGTGTTCCCTTATATTGTATATTGAGCCATTACATCAGTTCTTTTTTCACTAGGGTATAAAAATGAAGTTACACGCATGCAATATCCCTTTGTCATTCAACACCATTAAGAAAAGAACTGGCAGTTCAAAAGGACAGATGGTCGTAGACCTTCGTAAACCTGGTAATGGCTACAAGAAGATCCACAAATGATTGAATATACCACGGCGCACTGTCAGGGCAATTATTTTTAAAAATCTAAAGAAATGGAACAGTTGAAAACCTCACGGGTAGAGGAAACAAATGCATTTTGCCCCCCAGGATAGGGAGGAGGATGGTGAGAGAAGCAACAAAATCCCCAAGAATCACTGTGAAAGAATTGCAGGCCTTGGTGGCGTCTTGGGGTCACCAGGTTTCAAAAAACACCAACAGACGCCACCGCCACAACCACAGGCTCTTTGGAAGGGTTGCCAGAAGAAAGCCCTTAATGACCCCAAGACACAGACGCAAGCGCTTTGTTTGTAAAGCATCATTTAAATTATGATTTGAAGAAGGTGCTCGTTTTGGTCAGATACAGCATCGGCATGTTTGGCGTCAGAACAGAGATGCATACAAGGAGAGGCACCTCATACTCACGGTGAAGTATGGTGGTGGGTCAGTGATGTTTTGGGGCTGTTTAATTCCAGATGTCCAGAGGTACTGGTTAAGATTGATGGCATAATGAATTCCACCAAGTACCAGGCAATTTTGGCTGACAATCTGGTTGCCTCTGCCAGAAGGCTGGGACATGGCCGTATGTGGACTTTCCAACAAGACAATGACCCAAAACATACCTCAAGATCCACACAGATGGTTCTGTGACAACAAAATCAATGTTCTGCCATGGCCATCTGTCGCCAGACCTCAATCCAATCAAACACTGTGGACTGAGTTGAAGAGGGCAGTTGATAAGCACAAACCCAAGAATGTGAAGGATCTTGAAAGGATCTGCATAGAGGAATGGTCTAAAATCCCTCCAAATGTGTTCCTTAACCTTGTCAAAAATTACAGGAAAAGACCATGCTGTTATCCTTGCCAGAGGTGGTGTCACTAAGTACTAAATGAGGAGTGCCAATAATTATGAAACCTTGATTTTGGTGGAATGTATTTTGTATTAAATAATTGTATGATTTTGGTGGGTTCCATTGAAACATTAATAAAGTACAGTATTTCTCACATGTTGGTATTTTGAGTTTATCCCTATAATTGTATTGTTTATATTTTTTTAAGTATTGTTTGTACAATGCCAGTAATTTTGGAGCCCACTATATAATACCATGATGAACATGAACCTTCTTATGATGGGAAAAATGTTAGCCATCTTATCAGGGAGTTGGTCAACCATGGTTTGCCAGTGCTGTGTTAGTGTGTAAAATAATGAATATGAAGAATTTATCTGCACTGTATGTTTGTTTGTTTGTTAGCTAGCTAGCCAGGCTGTTTTAGAGGAATGATTCCATTCGGGTTTTAACTTAACCACCAATTTGCCAACATTCCGTTCAAACAATGCAGTCAATCCACAGCCATATACTGGCTGAAATCAGTTGATGATCGATCGGACTTAGACAAGTTGTAAATGCAACAAGTACTGATTGTATCAATAGGCCTAAGGCACTGCAGGGCTAAGGCACTGCGGTCTAAGGCACTGCATCTCAGTGCAAGAGGCGTCACTACAGTCCCTGGTTCGAATCCAGGCTGTATCACATCCGGCCGTAATTGGGAGTACCATAGGGTCCCCGGCCAAACCAGCGTCTTCCAGGTTTGGCCGGGGTAGGCCGTCTTGCCTAGTTAAATAAAAAAATAAAAAATACAAATATCATATAGTTTTCCAAGATAACAAAACATTTGACATTTATGGTCTGTTTGCATATATTTTAGAGGCTATTTAAACATAACATTTGTATAAAACCCAATGTAAACTGTATTATTATGAAGGTATTTTAGGGAGGCAATTCTATAACACAATTTCTGATATCACATATCAGGATTATACCTCTACTGCCATTCATTCCAATTAGACTCGTTTGCATTTTTCCCTGATGGTTAATGGTTGCTATTTTGACCACATTCTGGAACTTTGAGGGTTAATGTCTCTAGTAATTTAATAGGATCTCTATGCTCCAGGTAGCCTCTGTACAACCCCTACACAGCTCGGTCATAACGCAACAGCTTCTAATCACTGTTTTTCAATGTTCCCCATCTTTCCTTTTTATTTCTCTCTCTCTCTGTATTTGTTTTTACAGGTCTTGTCCCTGACTCTGACCACCCATACAGCAAGTTTGAAAATGAGTAAACCAGAAACCTGTGTGAGAGAGAAGAGTTGTTCAGATGGCTCTACTCTGCTCCATCCTCTTTGGGCTGACTACCATCCTGTCCTGCTGATTGCTTTAGCTTAGAGAGCAGACACACACACCTATACATCAAGACCGGTCTATCATCATGATTCATCTAAATCAAAACCTTTGCCTATAATTATTAAATGCAGTTTTTATTCATTCATTTTAGGTTCTGATTGAAAATTATTTACAGTTTGAGAATGTTATGTTTTTCACACAATTAAGAAGTTTGAAGAAGTCTAATATTTAGTTTGCGGTTGGAGACGTGGCACTGAGTGGAGCTTAACTTTCTGCACATTGTCTGTGTATTTTTGTGAAATCTGATTTAATGAGCCTTTTTTAAGTTGCTGTAATATCTGTGAGTATGTTTTCGCTTTGTATATATTTTATAAACCAAGATCATAATTATGCTCAATCTGACATATTTCCTAATACATTTTTTATTTTAAAGTAAAATGTTTAACATTTTAATGACTTAACAAGTCTAAGATCACCATGAGCAATGTCAAGCATCTTCTGGAGTGGTGTAAAGCTCACTGCCGTTGGACTCTAAAGCAGCACGCTTCACCATCTGGCAGTCCTGAAGGATGAATCTGGGTTTGGGGATGCCAGGCGAACGCTACCTACCTGAATGCTTAGTGACAACTGTAAAGTTTGGTGTAGGAGGAATAATGATCTGGGCTGTATTTCATTGTTCGGCCTAGGCCCTTTAGTTTCAGTGAAGGGAAATCTTAATGCTACAGCATACACTGACATTCTAGATGTTTCTGTGCTTCCAACTTTGTGGCAGCAGTTTGGGGAAGGCCCTTTCCTGTTTCAGCATGACAATACCCCGTGCACAAAGTTCATCAAGATTGGTGTGG
This sequence comes from Oncorhynchus gorbuscha, assembly GCF_021184085.1. Classification (NCBI taxonomy): domain Eukaryota; kingdom Metazoa; phylum Chordata; class Actinopteri; order Salmoniformes; family Salmonidae; genus Oncorhynchus; species Oncorhynchus gorbuscha. Next base: position 71,677,842 of record NC_060187.1, on the reverse strand, counting down.
AAGAAGAACTTGATTGGCTTGCACAAAGTTCTGACATCAACCCCATCAAACACCTATGGGATGAATTGGAATGCCGACTGCGAGCCAGGCCTAATATCCCAACATCATTCCCCGACTTCACTAATTTTATTGTGGAATGTCTTCCCATAAGAATGGAGGCTGTTATAGCAGCAAATGGGGGACCAACTCCATATTAATGCCCATGATTTTGGAATTAGATGTTTGACACGCAGGTGTCCACATACTTTTGGTCATGTAGTGAACCTCAGCCTCTCCACCCCTTCTTATTCATAACCACACCTCAATCTACCAGATGTCTGGATGGGGTTGCCAGTCCTTATAATGACAAATGTACTGCTCTGTATGGACATTCAAAATCTTAATGGCAGCGCTACTAAGGAAAGTTTGGTCATTAAAGGGATACTTTGGAATTTAGGCAATGATGCCCTATATCTACTTCCGCTGAGTCAGATGAGCTCGTAGATACCATTTTTATGTCTGTCCAGTATGAAGGATGTTGGAGGTAGTTTCACTAGCAGATACCCATAGAATTCCAGTCATTGCGCTAATGCTACACTGAACAAAAATAAAAATGTAACGTGAAGTGTTGGTCCCATGTTTCACGGGCTGAAATAAAAGATCCCAGAAATGTTCCATATGCACAGAAAGCATATTTCTCTCTGTACAAATTTGGGCAGGTATAAGCTACACACAATTACCAAATTTGCATTTTATTGCAATTGGAATGCAGAGATACCGTGATGAGATTCTCAGGCCCATTGTTTCGTGCTATTCATCCGCCGCCATAACCTCAAATATGAGAGTGTACACTTGTTTAGGCTAGTTGCAAAACTGCTATCTAAATGGAATCTAATGCTAGTCGATGCTTTGTTGTTGCGACTTCTGCACGTGTGCACAGTCTGAATCTACAAGGACAGGCACGGCCTATTTGACATGCAAATCTCCTGAAAAGCTTATCTCCAGTTCTGTCATTTGCAATGCAGACAACATCCAAACTGACAACACAAGAGACAGACACCACCCTTGACCAGATCAGACGTTTTTAAAAGGTGAAAATACTGAGCAGGAGAAGTCAAGTCAGGTGATGACGAAACACTAAGGTGGATACTTACCACTCAGGAAGTGGTCCAAGGCAGATTAAAGGACATGTCATATTCATCTGAGGCTCATCACTTTTATTGGTTTTATTGAACCGTTTTATAAAGAGGTTCTTGGGCAGACATGCTGTGCACCTGTTCATAGTGGAGTGGTGTAATAGACTCATTGGCAGTCTCATATGGGTTACACGTTGAACAAGAATACCTCAAAGGATTTCCCTTTCACATGTACAGGGCCCACCCAGACAGGACAGCCTGTCGTAATTGACTTGGAATACATAGCATACTTTACAATGCCATCATGCCAGTCTGTTTGTGCAGTAATGCAAACTCCATGTCACTCAGTGACATTCCAAACATGGCAATGACAGCAATGGAGTTGGCAAGAACACCAACAGATCTGGGAGCAGGCTATACTTTACAACACGTTTAATTGTATTGAAGAATTTCTCGTTGAACAATGAAACCCATTGAGTCATAGAAATGACAAAAGCATGTAGGTGCTCAGATTTGGACCGGACAGTGGACACCCTGCCTTCCCTGGAGGAATGCATGTGTAAATTAAAACAACATGGCCTTGACAAACCCCTCCAAATTCCTAGCATGTTTACTATGCTTTGTGTGATGTATTGTTGTCTCTACCTTCTTGCCCTTTGTGCTGTTGTCTGTGCCCAATAATGTTTGTACCATGTTTTATGCTGCTACCATGTTGTGTTGCAATCATGTTGTTATGTTGTGTTTCTACCATGCTGTGTTGTCATGTGTTGCTGCCTTGCTATGTTGTTGTCTTAGGTCTCTCTTTATGTAGTGCGTTGTCTCTCTTGTTGTGATGTGTTTTGTCCTATATTTATATTGTATTTATTTTTTACTTCTTAATCCAAAGCCCCCGTCCCCGCAGCAGAATTTGTTCTTAACTGACTTGCCTAGATAAATAAAGGTTCAATAAAAAATGTAAAATACAATTGATCTTAAACAGTCTACAGGCTACATGTGCACCACCAAGTCAGAACAGTAGGCTAAGTTATGAGGGGGAAAAGGACCACATTATTAAGGTGAGGCGCATGGGCTTCTAACAGCTTAATACAAAACATACACTTAATATTGCTTTCTTAGCTACAGTATACATATCTCTCTGGCATATTACATCATTTATACAGCACCATTCAATACATTTTAGGACTTAACATTGTTGTGCTGTGCTCACTTGAACAGGAAGGTGGCGCAGCGATCCTTCTTGTGGGTAAATTATTTCATTAAACTTTATCTGCGAAGTCTGACATTCTCTGGATTTATGGTGCTTTCAAGACAACTGGGAACACGTTTGAATCATGGCCTCCTTAATCTTTAGGTCAGAGCTCTAGAATGAGGCCGAGTTCCTGACTTGAAATGCCGAGTTGGATTACCATTCAAAACCTATTTTCCCAGTCGGAGCTCATTTTTTTCCAAATTCCCATTTGTCTTGAACTCACTGATGTCTGAGATTTACCAGTTCCAAGTTTCCAGTTGTTTTGAAAGCTGCAGAAGTCATACTAGATTGACAGCATGGCCAATCTATTCAACCTTTTCTGGCCCATGGTGTTGCGTGAGAATGTTTATCCTTTTAAGCTTGGAAAAGAGACACTAAAACCCAGAGTTGGACCACACACCCTCTCCACCGAATAGCAGGCAGGGGAATCAAAATAGTGATTGCTTTGCATTTAACATTACATTACATTACATGTACTTATCCTGTCCTAGGTATTCCTTAAAGAGGTGGGGGTTCAGGTGTCTCCGGAAGGTGGTGATTGACTCCGCTGTCCTGGCGTCGTGAGGGAGTTTGTTCCACCATTGGGGGGCCAGAGCAGCGAACAGTTTTGACTGGGCTGAGCGGGAACTGTACTTCCTCAGTGGTAGGGAGGCGAGCAGGCCAGAGGTGGATGAACGCAGTGCGCTTGTTTGGGTGTAGGGCCTGATCAGAGCCTGGAGGTACTGAGGTGCCGTTCCCCTCACAGCTCCGTAGGCAAGCACCATGGTCTTGTAGCGGATGCGAGCTTCAACTGGAAGCCAGTGGAGAGAGCGGAGGAGCGGGGTGACGTGAGAGAACTTGGGAAGGTTGAACACCAGACGGGCTGCGGCGTTCTGGATGAGTTGTAGGGGTTTAATGGCACAGGCAGGGAGCCCAGCCAACAGCGAGTTGCAGTAATCCAGATGGGAGATGACAAGTGCCTGGATTAGGACCTGCGCCGCTTCCTGTGTGAGGCAGGGTCGTACTCTGCGGATGTTGTAGAGCATGAACCTACAGGAACGGGCCACCGCCTTGCGATGCTTGCATTTAGCTACTGATTCCTTCCTAACCCCTCGCAAACCAATTAGGGATTTCCAACTTGTTATCTAATGTTTGTGGCCGATGAGCACCATTGCATTTTATCTATAATTTCTCTTCATATGACAAGAATTGAAAAGGATTTGCCAGTAAATTGTCGCTGTGATTCAAGATGATGACTGCTTATCTAGCTTTTTTATTTAGTCTAAAACAACTTTATATCGAAGGAGTGACTTTATTTGTTTGAGTTTAGCTTTTTATTTTATTTTATTTTACAAAAATCAACTTACATTGCTACATCAAACATCAAATCAAATCAAATTTATTTATTGCTACATCAAATCTCAAAGTGCTGTACAGAAACCCAGCCTAAAACCCCAAACAGCAAACAATGCAGGTGTAAAACACGGTGGCTAGGAAAAACTCCCTAGAAAGGCCAAAACCTAGGAAGAAACCTAACGGATTATAACAGTAGAGATTATAACAGAACATAACAAGAAATATTCAAAAATGTTCATAAATGACCAGCATGGTCAAATAATAAACATGTCTAACAAAACAAAACATGGGTATTAACAAGAAAATATTCAAACATACAAACAATAATATCATTGTATGTTTGAATATCAATATGAATGTTTCAATATCAATAAAATAATACAAAAAATATTTTTTTTTAGTGCAATTGTATTCACTGAAAAAATCTTATTAAAATGATTCAGGAAGATGTTATTCTTGTTGTTATTCACTAGGGTTAATGTTTTAATAAGATAATTAAATTCAATCAGAAAAAATAAGTAATTTTGGTATAGAATTTTGGAATTTTTGTTTGTGTATGAAGCACTTGGCAACAAGAATTTAAAAAATGAACAATCATTTCAGTGGTCTTGTTATCATTGCAATAGTAACATATTATATCTTTCATGACAAAAACATAGGCAGTGTTCATAATGGTAAATAACAATTTTGCAAGGTTTTCCAAAAATTTGGACAAATCTACATTCAAAGAACAAGTGAGACAGATTCTCACCTTCTTTTTCACATAAAACGCAGATATCATCAATAGCCACAAATATGGATATCATAGAATTACATGGATATATCTTATGTAAAATGTTGAAGTGCACTTCCTTAACTTTGTTTGGAATACAGTATTTGTAAAGTCTTAACCATGCATTTTTCCAGACAATGTCAGGAATAAGTATGTTCCAGAAAAACGTTCCTCTCGGTGTAAGTTGGTTTTGTGAATGAAGAATTTGTCTTATAAATTTATTACAACAAGTTTTCTCAAGTAAGCCCACACCTTCCAATCTGAGTTCTGGATAAACTTTGTGATCATTCCCAAAATGAAGATGACTTTTCATAAGTGTAGTTAGACCACTGGGTACGGCTTTGATCACAGAAATAAACTCTCTGAAAGGGATTGGAAACTCGTTCAATGTTATAAATTGTTCATATGTGAGAATATTACCCTTGTTGTCAAAAATATCAAGAACAAAGTCAATATTCCTCTCATGCCAGCTGGGGTAGAACATTGACTTATTCCTTACAGTTATGTCTGAATTATTCCACAAAAGAGCTTTATGTGGGGAAGAATTGTGCAGGAAACATATTTTCTAGGCCATTAAAGCTTGTTGGTGAAACCTAGCCAATTTAGCAGGTAATATTTTGGGAATATAATTACATTTCAGTAAAAATTGAAGACCTCCTAATTTATTAAACACATTATTTGGAATGAAATACCATATTGAATCAGTATTGATCAAACATTTTTTCAACCAGTTTATCTTGAAAGTGTTATTTATGTCAACAAAAATCCATCACTTCTAGACCGCCTTCAGCTCTTTTGTTAGAAAGGACAGATTTGTTTTAGTTTGTGAGACTTATTTTTCCAGATGAAGTCAAGAAAGATCTTATTGATCTCTTTACAAGTAGCTGGATTTACACATAACGATAATGAGGGGTACACAAAACGAGACAGTCCCTCTGCCTTGGACAGAAGTACTCCCTGCTTATCTAGCTTGCTAGCTAAGATTTTGAAAGTATGACGTTGACATGACCTGCGCAATCAATGCTGCGGTAGATATATCGTGATTTGACATTATTTTATCTGTGGCCGATGACCTTGAGCCTTCTTGGATGGGCACTTCTAATGTAAATATATGGCTGCACCCAAGGGGGCTTGAACTGCCTAGCTCCCCCTTGGACTGCCTAGCTCCCCCTTGAACTGCCTAATCTCCCTCTAGATTCTGCAGTGACGTAGTGTCCCCATGAGTGACAAAACACTAGAAACTAGAGATGATCAACATCTAAGCTCTGTACTTTCCACTAGTTGCCCCTCCACCACAGAAAGCAGTGAGCCAGGCTGAATTACCTGCATTTTGGAGCTGCCTTACTCAAGAAAGCAAAAAAGAAACGATGTTTGTGTGCGGCTTTATTAATTCAATATATATATTTGTAATTGTTTCAAACTCATATGTGACATGTATTAATGCCAAAATAACATGCAAAAATATATATATTTACCGTACCAGCCTGGAGGTGTGTTTTGGGTCATTGTCCTGTTGAAAAACAAATGATAGTCCCACAAAGAGCAAACCAGATGGGATGGCGTATTTCTGCAGAATGCTGTGGTAGCCATGCTGGTTAAGTGTTCCTTGAATTCTAAATAAATCACTGACAGTGTCACTAGCAAGGCACCCCCACACCATCCCACCTCCTCCTCCATGCTTCATGGTGGAAACCACACATGTGGAGATCATCCGTCCATCTACTCTGCGTTTCACAAAGACATGGTGGTTGGAATCAAAAATCTCCAATTTGGACTCATCAGACCAAAGGACAGATTTCCACCGGTTTAATATCCATTGCTCGTGTTTCTTGGCCCAAGCAAGTCTCTTCTTATTATTGGTGTCCTTTAGTAGTGGTTTCTTTGCAACAATTCGACCATGACAGTTGATGTTGAGATGTGTCTGTTACTTGAACTCTGTGAAGCATGTATTTGGGCTGCAATCTGAGGTGCAGTTAACTCTAATAAACTTATCCTCTGCAGCAGAGGTAACTCTGGGTCTTCCTTTCCTCCCTTTCCTCATGAGAGCCAGTTTCATCATAGCGCTTGATGGTTTTTGCAACTGCACTTGAAGAAACGTTTAAAGTACTTGAAATGTTCCGCTTTGACTGACCTTCATGTCTTAAAGTAATGGACTGTTGTTTCTCTTTGCTTATTTGAGCTGTTCTTGCCATAATATGGAGTTGGTCTTTTACCAAATAGGGCTATCTTTGGTATACCACCCCTACTTTGTCACAACACAACTGATTGGCTCAAACGCATTAAGAAGGAAATAAATTCCACAAATGAACTTTTAAGAATGCACACCTGTTAGTTGAAATGCATTCCATGTGACTATCTCATGAAGCTGGTTGAGAGAATTCCAAGAGTGTGCAAAGCTGTCATCAAAGCAAAGGGTGGTTACTTTGAAGAATCTGTAATCTAAAATATATTTTGATTTGTTTAACACTTGTTTGGTTACTAAATGATTCCATATGTGTTATTTCATTGTTTTGATGTCTTCACTATTATTCTACAATGTAGATAATAAGAAAAAATAAAAAAAGCGCTTCAATCAGTAGGTGTGTCCAAGCTTTTGACTGGTACTGTATATACACTACTGTTCAAAAGTTTGGGGTCACTTAGAATGTCCTTGTTTTTTAAAATAAAATCACATTTTTTTGTTCATTAAATAGCATCAAATTGATCAGAAATACAGAGTAGACATTGTAAATGAGTATTGTAGCTGGAAACCGCAGATTTTTAATGGAATATCTACATAGGCGTACAGAGGCCCATTATCAGCAGTGAAGAGGTGACTCTGTCCAGTGTCTGTGTTCTTTTTCCCATCTTAAACTTTTCTTTTTATTGGCCAGTCTGAGATATGGCCTTTTCTTTGCAACTGCCTAGAAGGCCAGCATCCCGGAATTTCCTCTTCACTATTGATGTTGAGACTGGTGTTTTGTAGGTAGTATTTAATTAAGCTTCCAGTTAAGGACTTGTGAGGCATCTGTTTCTCAAACTAGACACTCTAATGTACTTGTCCTCTTGCTCAGTTGTGCACCGGGGCCTCTCACTCCTCTTTCTATTCTGGTTGGAGCTAGTTTGCACTGTTCTGTGGAGGGAGTAGTACACAGTGGGAGTGGGAGTCCCCGGTGCACAACTGAGCAAGAGGTCAAGTACATTAGAGTGTCTAGTATGAGATCTTCAATTTCTTGCCAATTTCTCGCATGGAATGGCCTTCATTTTTCAGAACAAGAATAGACTGACAAGTTTCAGAAGAAAGTTATTTGTTTCTGGCCAATTTGAGCCTGTAATCGAACCCACAAATGCTGATGCTCAAGATACTCAACTAGTCTGAAGGAGGCCAGTTGTATTGCTTCTTTAATCAGAACAACAGTTTTCAGCTGTGCTAATGTAACAGTTTGGCTTCTGTCCCTCTCCTCGCCCCTACCTGGGTTAGAACCAGGGACTCTCTGCACACATCAACAACAGCCACCCTCAAAGCATCGTTACCCATCAATGCACAAAAGCCACGACCCTTGCAGAGCAAAGGGAACAACTACTTCAAGGTCTCAGGGCAAGTTTTGTCAACAATTTAAACGCTATTAGCGCGCACCCCGCTAACTAGCGAGACATTTCACATTGGTTACACTAACATAATTGCAAAATGGTTTTCTAATGATCAGTTAGCCTTTTAAAATTATAAACTTGGATTGTCTAACACAATGTGCCATTGGAACACAGGAGTGAAGTTTGCTGATAATGGGCCTCTGTACGCCTATGTAGATATTACATTTCCGGCTACAATAGTAATTTACAACATTAACAATGCCTACACTGTATTTCTGATCAATTTGATGTTATTTTAATAGACAAAAAAAAACATTTCTAAGTGACCCCAAACTTTTGAACAGTACCGAAAGGTTGCAAGTTCATATCCCCGAGCTGACAAGGTACAAATCTGTTGTTCTGCCCCTGAACAGGCAGTTAACCCACTGTTCCTAGGCCGTCATTGAAAATAAGAATTTGTTTGTTTCAAGTTTTACTCTCCAGTGTTGAATAGACTGTTCCCGACACTTCTGTGCCAAGGCTCTGCTGAGGCAGCTGCTCGTGTGTTGCTGTTGCGCGCTCAAGGTCCTCGGTGGAGATTTGCACCACCAAGGGAGACTAGGTGGGGAAAGCAGTTGTCTTTGGAGTTGATGCAGAAATATATCAAATGTGTCTACCCAATTTCATACCACAAAGCTATTTTAAGAAACTGGATTCAATAGTAACTCCATTTTTATGGGACAACAAGGCAGCCAGAAATTCAAAGAAGCATTTATGCAAGTACAAGATAGAGGGGGGCTTTGGCCTTCCTCACTGTAAACTGTATTATTGGGCTGCTAATCTGAACATTGTGTCTTTCTGGAGGGAAAGTTTACCTGCGATGAGACAGAAGGATATGCCTTCATGGCTTTTGATTGAGCAGGCCTCCTGTCAACGTTCCTCACTCCCTGCACTTGTTAATAGCCCATCATATGTGAAAAAATCCACTTATGTTTCTAACCCAGTCATTTGTCATACGCTTAGGATCTGGAAACAGATGAGGTATTTTCTTAACATACCCACTGTATACATTGACACCCCTATTTGCCTGAATCATGCTTTCCACCCCGCATTGGATGATGTGGTGTTTTCACAGTGGAGGGAGAAGGGGCTCACAACAATTGGTAATCTATACATAGATGGTCAGTTAGCTTCATTTCAACAATTACAGGAAAAGTTCAACATGCCAACAACACATTTTTTCAGATACCTCCAAATCAGGAATTTCGTAAGGACACATATCCCACAGTATGGCATGAAGCCAAATAGTCCTATATTAGATAGCTTGATCCTTGTCAAACCCCATTCAAAAGGGTCGGTCTCTAGACTGTATGATGTGCTACAGGCCCACATAGAGGTATCCACAGACACCATTAAAAGGGCTTGGGAACAAGAACTTGGGTCAGAAATCTCAGATGAGGACTGGGTAGAAGCTCTCAGGAATATAAACCACAGTTCAGTGAATGCCAGACACAACCTTGTACAGTTTAAGGTGATACACAGGTTACATTACTCAAAAGTAAAACTGCATAAAATATTCCCGGACACCTCACCACTGTGTGAGAGGTGCAAGCAGGATGAGGGGACGTTGACCCACTTATTCTGGACATGTCCTAAGTTACATGTTTACTGGGCTCTCATTTTTGATTACTTATCTAGAGCCTTTGATAGAGTTCTAGCCCCAGACCCATTGACCACTCTGTTTGGTACAGTTGATGGAAACAACCACGAAGGGAACGCTGTCTCTCTTTGTACTCTATTAGCCAAAAGGCTCATATTGCAATTTTGGAAACTGGAGACTGTACCTACCTTTGAAATGTGGTTACGGGATTTAGGGAATGTAATACATATGGAAAAGATTTGATACAAACCTCCAATAGAAGTCCAATGTTTTACAAAATATGGCAGCCGATACTGGATAAATGGTCTAGTCCCGCTTCATAACTGGGTTGACGATCTGCTGCTACTCTGTGCTGTACTCCACTCAATATCTATTTTTGGCTTAATTACACTGCTTGTAAAGACTATATGCTGTCTTCTTATACATGTACCACCTAATAGGAGTTTGTTTTATTTTGTGAATGTGTGAGTTAAGTTTTGTTTTGTCCTCTAAATTGGCCATCCCATTCAACAGTACAATTAATGTCATTGTTAGTATTGCTGTCTTTTTATTTGATTTTTTATTGTAAAATAATAAACATATTATAAAAAATATGTATATATCAAATGTAAACTGGCATCTGTGCGTTTGCTTAATCCAATAAATGTATGACTCCATGTGTAGCCAACCATTTGGAGATGCCAAATGCGCTTAATGCGATGCGTACTGTATGTGGCTGACGGGTAATGTCCTCTGACTCATAATGTAATTTGGTAATGAAAATTAATCTAAATTATATTAACAGGTGTAGGCCTAATATCAAGTTAGACACCTCTCAGAAAGCACTAGAGACTGTGATAAAAACGTTTTTTGTTGTTGCATAAAGTTCCAATAAACGGCTTCCTACTAGGACTTACTTCCCAAACAACCCTTCACAACACCCAACACTACATTGGAATTATCAAATAATCCAATCATATTTTAAAACAGAGGATATTTGGAAGACATTCATGATCGTATTTGATATTATTGTTATTATTAGGTTATTTGCATCATTGGCTAAGATATATTTTAATATGTCAACAATAGCCAAACTAATTGTGGTACGCTAAATGCAACAGTATAGTAGACCATCACACTTTCACTTGTTGTGACTTACTTTTATCTGAACAGCGGACTCCCTGGCTATGAACCCTGCGCACTTAAATGGTTATATATTTATTTGTATTCGAGCGGCACTAAAGCATGATTGATAGATCAATGGCAAATCACAGAATCCCCTGTTCTTATTTGGCCAATCGTTGCGCATCCTGGGCGGGGTTTGTAGCTCTGCTGGAGTATGTTTTTTTCTTCCCTCTCGCAGACGGGAGAGAGAGAATCCCCAAAATGACATCCAGATTGCAGGGGAGCAGAGCAGAGGGAGAGAGAGACTGAGTGAAAAAGAGACTGGGAGAGAGAAAGAAAGAACTCAAAAACCCGTTCAGTTTCAGGGAGAAAACAGAGAATATCAGCCAGCCCATGTTTTATTGTACAGCTTCATACTTGGCATCTTGTGGAAAATTCCGACTTTAGAAATGTCGTTGGACACAAAGAAGACCTGAGAAGAATACACCAATGTGTTTTTGAAAACAAAAGCGTTAGCATAAACGTTTCCTGTTTCTTGACATCGTAGTAGAACGGAGAACCCCTTGGTTTGAACCCTGCGCTCCTCTCCTGTTTTGTGAAGACCACTGTCTGCTGCAGTCCAACCGTCAAGATGTGTGACCTGATGCCAGTTTCGAAACCTGCTGAAAAAATCGGCAAAATGAAAAAGTTGCGAAGAACTTTGTCAGAGAGCTTCAGTCGCATAGGTAAGTATCCTACCCATACTGTAGCGGTTTTAGTGCAACAATGCATAGCCTATCGCAGTTAACGGTTATGGAAAACGGTGCTGTAGCCTAGGGAACTATTCTAATAATGTCCACTCCAACTAGTCGGGACGATAGCGGAATTTCACTATTACGAAAAAGCTTTACATGCGGTGGCATTCACACTGGTGGCAATCACTTTTACGACATTACGATTATGCATTATGGCAATAACTGTCATTGTGTTGCTGCAATTCAACACATTGTTACACTGTAACCGTGAATGACATTAGAAAAAGTGCATTCTAAATACATGGCTATAATATTAGCTATGTGAATATTGTAAATGGGTAGTTCATGTTGAGTGTTATCATTACTGCCGAATAAAACATCTGGGATTTGCCGATGTGCTTATTGTACAACTGGAAGGAGCTTGCTATCCAAATGGCCTGCGTGAGTAAACTCAGGCATCTAAGCAGGTACACACACTGCCCCTCTCTCTCTCTCTCTCTCTCTCTCTCTCTCTCTCTCTCTCTCTCTCCTCTCTCTCTCTCTCTCTCTCTCTCTCTCTCTCTCTCTCTCTCTCTCTCTCTCTCTCTCTCTCTCTCTCTCTCTCTCTCTCATCCCGTGTTGGTCTATACGGTTTGGTGCATTAAAGGTTCACCAAATATCACTCCCTATGTAGACGAGTGTTATATATTCTCTCCCCACAAATGAACTGATCAGATACAACAATAAGAGGGAACATTTACCAATATGGGTCGAATATGAGGCTGTATGAAAAAAAGGTCGGCATTGACTTTTCTGCTGCATGGATTGTCCTTGTCCATATTGGTCACCGTTGCTGCTGATATCTGCATCAGCCATCAACGTGGTGCGCCGCATTATATAGGCATTGATTGATCACTCACTCTCTGTCTGTGTTTCACGGATGGTTTAACAAAGAGCATTACATCTTAGTTAGAGAAGTTGGGCTTCTTGTAACCAAATCATACTGCTTACTATACTATATACCAGTAGATATTATTATTTCCATACATGTCCTAATACAGTTTTTCTCAATTGCTAAAACACTAAAACCCTTTGGCTGAACAAAGTTCTCAGTTGCCTGGACTCATTTAGCTAATTATGCAGTCTGTTGTCAATACCTTAAACCATTTCACATGGTAAAACACAATTTGCAGATCTCACTTAGACTTTTGAGCAAAATTCTAAACACATTCTCATTCTCAAAACACATTCTGCACTCTAATGCACATGTCATTCATACTGGTAAACATAAGTGGCAACAATCAAATACAAATAGAGAACATATGTCATTGATTGAACACAACCACTCAAAATTGATTTAACCTGTTTCAAATGATGCGACACAACCAATATAAGCCAGTTCAGAGAGCAAACAGAACAAAAAAGAACAAGAAACAAAATTGCAAAGAGCAAAGCAGAGTAGTAATTTCTGATCAATTTTGAGCTACTGTGATAGAACATGTTTTCGTGAAAAATATGATAGAAGCCACAGAAGAACTAAACAGACGGGATAAGGCATCAGGCTTGGTGTTCTTGCTACCCGGACGGTAAGAAATCACAAACTCGAAACGAGCGAAAAACAACGCCCAACGAGCTTGACGGGCATTTTTTTGATAAGAAATGTACTTCTCCCTGAGAATTATATGTTTTGAACCATGTGTTTTCTATTTTTCGGTGTATTGTTTACTGACTGCTTGAGAGTGTATATCATTTTGATCAATTTGTTTATGATTTGAGAGCAGTGTTTGATTTTGAACACAGGTCAAACTGTTTTGAGGCGAATGTTTCATTTTGCAAGAGGAGTCAGAGGTTATGTTAATAGTGCTTGAAGATGTTTTGTGTTTAATGTTTTCAGGAAATGGAGCAAGGTTTCAGAAATTGTGTTTTAGCAATTGAGAAAAACTGTAATATGCTCACACTCAATGTCACATCATTGTTCGGCCTGGTCTCATAGACTAGACGTAACATAGTAAACGTAAATCCGGGACCCCCAGTTACCATTATGTCACCTTTGGTATGGTTACACAAGACATACTGTTACTTAAGGCAAAAAAAACGAAGGTAGGCTGGTTGGTCGGTTGGAAAGGTTGCGAAATAGTTCATGGGCGTAGGCTTCTCTAACTCTCTGAAAGGAATGTCATGTTTCCGAACCCATGCTTCGTCCATGAAACAACCCTCAGCCCCAGAGTCTATCAAGGCACTACATGTAGCACCCGAACCGGTCCAGCGTAGATGGACCGACAAAGTAGTACAGGATTTTGATGGAGAGACTTGAGTAGTTGCGCTCACCTGTACAGATGAGCTCTGGCTTTACTGGACATGAATTAACAAAATGTCCCAGACTCCTAATAGAGGCACAGTGGTGATCCTCTCATCACGGACAACTTTAGAATTTGAGCTAATTAGCTACTTGGCAGCTTCTTAACATGTTAGCTAACCCTTCCCCTAACTCTAAAACTAACCTTAACCCTTTTAGTTAACCCTAACCTTAATCCTGTAACCTAACTCTTAAACTTAACCCTAACCTTAATCCCTAACCCAGCTAACATTAGCTACCTAGCCAGAATTCATAACATATCATATGTTTTGCTAATTTGTAACATTGTATGTTTTCTAAATTCGTAATATATAATATAAATTGTAATTCATAACATAAGACATGGGTGATGGACATCCTCAAGTTAATACATATCATACGAAATGGAACATATCATGCTAAATGGAGTTGGGAATTTGATGTGGGACCCAGATTGTAGGCTATTTATGCTACCTTGCTATTCCAGGCTATGCTACCACCTTGCATGTCAATTGCTAACTGTGCTAAGGTCATTTACTGTAAGATCTACAAACTCACAACTCTATCTTTGTCTTTTAACTTCTTGCGTCGAGCCATCACGGATCCGGTATCGTGACTACAGCCTCAAGCTCATTACCATAATGCAACGTTAACTATTCATGAAAATCGCAAATTAAATGAAATTAATCTATTTGCTCTCAAGCTTAGCCTTTTGTTAACAACACTGTCATCTCAGATTTTCAAAATATGCTTCTCAACCATTGCAAAACAAGCATTTGTGTAACAGTATTGATAGGCTAACGTAGCATTTAGCGTTAGCATTCAGCATGCAACATTTTCCACAAAAACCATAAAAGCATTCAAATAAAATCATTTACCTTTGAAGAACTTCAGATTTTTTCAATGAGGAGACTCTCAGATAGCAAATGTTCAGTTTTTCCTGAAAGATTATTTGTTTAGGACAAATCGCTCCGTTTTCTGCATCACGTTTAGCTACGAAAAAAAACCCTGTATCCAGGATTGTGTAAATCTATCAGCAAACTCATTAGCATAACACAACGTTAACTATTCATGAAAATCGCAAATGAAATGAAATTAATCTGCTCTCAAGCTTAGCCTTTTGTTAACAACACTGTCATCTCAGATTTTCAAAATATGCTTCTCAACCATTGCAAAACAAGCATTTGTGTAACAGTATTGATGGCTAACGTACCATTTAGCATTAGCATTCAGCATGCAACATTTTCCACAAAAACCATAAAAGCATTCAAATAAAATTATTTACCTTTGAAGAACTTCAGATGTTTTCAATGAGGAGACTCTGTTAGATAGCAAATGTTCCGTTTTTACAAAAAATATTATTTGTGTCGACTAATCGCTCCGTTTTGTTCATCACGTTTGGGTAAGGAAAAAAATAAAATAATAAGTCATTAAAACGCGAACTTTTTTCCAAATTAACTCCATAATATCGACAGAAACATGGCAAACGATGTTTAGAATCAATCCTCAAGGTGTTTTTCACATATCTATCGACGATAAAATCCATCGTGGCAGTTTACTTTCAATTCTGAAGAAATGGAACGCGCATGGACTTACAGATTACGCACACAGGACACCGGGCGGGACACCAGGTAAATGTAGTCTCTTATGGTCAATCTTCCAATGATATGCCTACAAACACGTCACAATGCTGCAGACACCTCGGGAATATACAGAAAGCGCAGGCTCATTCCTGGCGCATTCACAGCCATATAAGGAGACATTGGAACACAGCGCCTTCAGAATCCGGGGCATTTCCTGTATGAAACTTCATCTTGGTTTCGCCTGTTGCATTAGTTCTGGGGCACGCACAGATAATATCTTTGCAGTTTTGGAGACGTCAGAGTTGTGTCTTTCCAAGGCTGTCAATTCCATGCATAGTCGAGCATCTTTTCGTGACAAACTTTTGAGCTTAAAACGGGCACGTCTTTTTATCCAATAATGACACAGCGCCCCCATAGGTTCAACAGGTTAACTGTTACTGTGTATTTCCAGTACATCGCTATGACAATGCAGCCTTCTGACCTTAGCTGAGGTTAGCTGGGATGAGACTGTTGGCCTACTTCAGGGATCATCAACTTGATTCAGCTATGGGCTGATTTCTTTCTTGAGGGGATGGACAGGGGCCCGAAACATAATTACAAATAATTTGTAGACTGCAAATTTGTAACGCGTGCACTGAGAGTCAGGAACAATTTCAGGGAGTGAATCGTTTAATAAATAAATGAAAACATAATACAAAACAAGAAACACAAACAACGCACAGACATGAAACTGAAACAGAAACAATGATACAATGATACCAATGGGAGAGACAGATATAGGGAAGGAACCAATGGGAGAGACAGATATAGGGAAGGAACCAATGGGAGAGACAGATATAGGGAAGGAACCAAAGGGAGTGACATATATAGGGAAGGAACCAATGGGAGAGACAGAAATAGGGAAGGAACCAATGGGAGAGACAGATATAGGGAAGGAACCAAAGGGAGTGACATATATAGGGCAGGTAATCAAGGAGGTGATGGAGTCCAGGTGAGTGTCATTATGCGCCGATGTGCATAACGATGGTGACAGGTGTGCGCCATAATGAGCAGCCTGGTACCTTAGAGGCCGGAGAGGGAGCACACGTGACAGTACCCCCTGCCCGGCGCGTTCGGCTCCAGCAGCAGGACACCAACCACAGGAACGATCCCGGGGATCAGGAGCGGACCCGTCGCCTCTGCTGAGGCGCAGAAACCTGATAAACTGGCTGAGGCATGAGAGTCTGATGAGCCGGCTGTGACCTCCCCAGGTGCCTCGTTCGAGGCACGGAGACCTGTTCACCCAGCTCAGGAATGGAAGCCTGTCGAGCCAGCTGAGGCATAGAAGCCTGTCGAGCCAGCTGAGGCATGGAAGCCTGTCGAGCCAGCTGAGGCATGGGATCCTGTCGAGCCAGCTGAGGCATGGGAGTCTGTTGAGCCAGCTGAGGAATTGTAGCCTGTCGAGCCAGCTGAGGCATGGGATTCTGTCGAGCCAGTAGAGGCATGGGATCCTGTCAAGCCAGCTGAGGCATGGGATCCTGTCGAGCCAGCTGAGGCATGGGAGTCTGTTGAGCCAGCTGAGGCATGGGATCCTGTCGAGCCAGCTGAGGCATGGGATCCTGTCGAGCCAGCTGAGGCATGGGATCCTGTCGAGCCAGCTGAGGCATGGGATCCTGTCGAGCCAGCTGAGGCATGGGAGCCTGTCGAGCCAGCTGAGGCATGGGAACCTGTCAAGCCAACTGAGGCATGGTAGCCTATCGATCCCGCTGAGGTATGGAAACCTGTCGAGCCAGCTGAGGCAGGGAAACCCGTCAAACCCGCCGAGGCATGGGAATCCGACAAACCAGCTGAGGCCTCCCAGGTAGCTCTGGTTCTGACACCCGGACCAGACATCACATCCAACACAATTATTTTTTAAATTAAACACTCCCTGATGCTTCTCTTTGGTGAGGCAATTTCATTATGCACTGATGCGTGTAACAATGGTGACAGGTGTGCAGCATGGGGACCTGGAGGCCAGAGAGGAAGCACACGTGACAAAATTTACTATAACATAATCATTTCAAACCTTGCTTACATTTGCTCACGATCGCATACACTGTAAATCTCTATATTATGAGTGGGAATACTTTGGAAACTATTTCTCAAATTATAATCAATTGGAGCTGTCTTTTATGTCCAATAATTATAATAATAAACATATTATTTTATTATAAAAAATAAAATCCCCCTTGGGCCTCCAGTTGGGGAATGCCTTTAAACAGCTTGGAAAATTCCAGAAAATAATGTCATGGCTTTAGAAGCTTCTGATAGGCTAATTGACATAATTTGAGTCAATTGGAGGTGTACCTGTGGATGTATTTCAAGGCCTACCTTCAAACTCTGTGCCTCTTTGCTTGACATCATGGGAAAATCAAAAGAAATCAGCCAAGACCTCCACAAGTCTGGTTCATCCATGGGAGCAATTTCCAAATGCCTGAAGGTACCACGTTCATCTGTACAAACAATAGTACGGAAGTATAAACACCATGGGACCACACAGCCGTCATACCGCTCAGGAAGGAGGCGCGTTCTTTCTCCTAGACCCACTGAGGATGTGATGAAAGAAATAAGCTGAAATAAATCATTCTCTCTACTATTATTCTGACATTTCACATTGATAAAATGGTGATCCAAACTGACCTAAGACAGGGACTTTTTACTAGGATTAAAGGTCAGGAATTGTGAAACTGAGTTTAAATGTACTGTATTTGGCTTAGATGTATGTAAACCTCCGACTTCAACTGTATAGTATTTTATATTTATGTTCTTGAATACGAGTCCATGTTTAGTTCTGTGTTGGAAATGTTCAATATATCAGACTTGTATGTGAATGAGTATTCGAACTAAATAACAATGTCTTGTGTATTGACTCCCATTTACTGCAGTTGTAATGATCCTACTGTGTCACTGTTCTCTGATGAGAAAGACGCAATTTTATGGCTCCGCGTCTAGATGACTCTTCCTCAAAACAATCCCATTGACATGAATAAGTCATTTCACATCAAGGCCAAACAAAATACTGTTACTCCCATCTGTAACTTCCCCTGTCTCATTGTGTCAGATTAGTTGTGATACCCTCCAATCAGATAATTATTGAGTTCATTACGAGAAATTTGTAATTAAAGAGATATTTATTAGGCTATGTTTCCAAAAAGCATTTTTCAGCACTCCTCCCAGGCAATGTGGATTGGTTTGTCTTTCACAGTTAAAAACAATGCTGAAGATAAGATCTGGTTGGCACTGAATGTACCATACAGTACATCTAGCTGTCAAGGAGGAAACAATCACACCGGCAACACAGTGTTGTTTACCTTCCTTTTCATAAATACGAAGGATATTGCTGTCCAATGCAATCACTATGACTTCCTGTGATTATAGTTATAGTGGCGAGAGAAGACGAGAGCTCCTCAGTCACACCAATGGGCTTCTAGTGTTGTGTTGCTCTCTCCCTGCCACACCTGGGTTCAAATATTATTTGAAATCTTTCAAAATTACTTACAGCGTTTGCTTAAGCCTGCCATTTGGGTGGGGTGTGTACTTTTGGGACTATTCTTTTAAATTTTATTTATTTTATCCCCCTTTCTCCCCAATTTCGTGGTATCCAATTGTTAGTAGTTACTATCTTGTCTCATCGCTTCAACTCCCGTAAGGGCTCAGGAGAGACAAAGGTCGAAAGCCATGCGTCCCCCGAAACACAACCCAATTCAAGCCAAGCCGCACTGCTTCTAAACACAGCGCGCATCCAACCCGGAAGCCAGCCGCACCAATGTGTCGGAGGAAACACCGTACACCTGGAGACCTGGTTAGCGCGTGCACTGTGCCCAGCATGCCACAGGAGTCGCTACTGTACGATGAGACAAGGATATCCCTACCGGCCAAACCCTCCCTAACCCGGACGACGCTAGGCCAATTGTGCGTCGCCCCATGGACCTCCCGGTCGTGGCCGGCTGCGACAGAGCCTGGGCGTGAACCCAGAGCCTCTGGTGGCACAGACCACTGCACCACCCGGGAGGCCTCTTTTGGGACTATTCTATTGGTTCTGTTGCGCCAGGCAAGATCAATAACGCACAGCTAAAGTATATTTAAAGATTTCAAATACTATTTGAAGTGATCCCAGGTGTGTTCCCAACCACTAGTTTACTAAAGATGGTGCAGTGTCTGAAAGGTCTGTCTGATAAAGCACAAACAAACTCTTCTTCTGAATGCTGCCAGTGTCGGATCATGTTGATTGACCTCGGACTGTCTGCCTGAGTGTCTACCTTAATGAAGGAAGCATAATGAATCTTTATCACACAAATAGGAAATCAGGACACAATTACAGGGCTGTGTGGGTGCGTACTGTACGTGTGTGCGTGTGTGTGTGGGTTATAAGTGAGTGCACACTGGTTGAAGGCACTGTTTTTGTTCCCTGTTCAGAAGACGTCAATGTGAGCCTGATTTTCTTCTTTTCTCTATTTTCAGCTTTCAAGAAAGAGGACAGTGGCTTTGATGAGGTGAGTTCAAATCCAGTGAAACAGCTGGTGAAATGATTGGCCCATTTTTTCAGTGCAATACAACAATATTTGATGTTAATGCTTATTGTGTTTATTGTGTGGTATCATGGATTGAATTCATAGACAGACAATGCTGTGGTGCAGTTCAGTAGTTTATTTCTATTACGGTTTGTAATGTGCTCATTTGCTCATGTGTACTGCATCAGGGCTGTCCTATCATCTCAGTAGTTCCAGTCCTCTGGGCCAGCGTTTGTCACTAGGAAGCCAACCAGACACATTCTGTGGACAGAGAAACTAACATCAGAATGATGAAAGTATTAGCGAATGTTTTCCCAAGTATAACAATGCGTGTGTGTGTGTGTGTACGTGTGCGTGAGTGTGTTTGCATGCGAGCCTGTGTTGATGAGGAAGCCGATAAGGCCGTAGACACTGGGATGTAAATGTTAAATTGGCAGGGAAATTCTGCTTGCTTGCTCTTTTGAGTTGAAGTAACATCGATTTTTTTTCTTCCCCCAAGCCCTCAATGCGGTGCTTTAGATTGGTATCTAAAGAGATGTTCTTGGTGAAAGATAAGGCTTAACTCCTGTGGTCTCTAAGCCTTTCCCTTTTCCAGTTGGAAATTCAAGTACACAAGGTGTAGAGAGACTGAGGAGACAGCAGCCAGCGTGAATGTTTGCTGATCTTGCTTTGGTTAATGATAACCTTATCTGTTTAGCTTATGAAGGCGGTGATGGTACAGACAAAACAGGGATTGCATGAACTAACTGAACAGCTCTGCAAATGGAGGCTGAAACTAATGCCGGTCATACACTACACAATTATGCCATGAATTCCCCACGTTTTTTGCCATCCTGGACACATTTTCATGATCGGGGTGAAACCCAATGAACTTGGGCTAGGATCAATACGGCAGGACTTGCATAGTCCTGGGTGGGTCAAGGACGCACTGACGATGGCTGTTCCGTTCTCCAGATCCCTGTCGGATGTCCTGAAAGTTTTTGGGACACATTTAGGTTGTGCATCTTGAAGTATGAGCAGTGCTACAATGCGATTGGGCAAGGAATGCTGCCAATAGCCAATGAGCACTCAACCTGTGAGACCAAAACAATGATGGCAAAGAGGAAAGTAACAACTACACACAGCGTGTGGACCGAGGTGATGGAGGACAGATTGGTGGAGCTGTGGAGAGAACCTGGCTGCCTTCAATGTGCAAGTTCCTTTTACGTGCCCCAGATGAGCGCAGTTTGCTCATTCCATTGAAATCTACACCCACCCGGGGCACCGGGCCATGCAAAACAAACTCCGCCAATATTACATCTGCGTCCTACCATGACAGAAACCAAAAATATAATTTCATATTATCGTTACTATTTCATAATACGTCCATATTCCTCGCCTCCGGATTTAAAAAACAAATTCTGCCCATAATAATGTGCACACTTACAAAGCAGCTCACTGTTTGCGTGTCAGCATTTTCCCCCCACGACAACCGAGAAACGCAGGGCAGGATCAACTAGGGAATCATTGTTTAATGTGAGCAGCCACGTCCTGGGGTTGAGGATGGAAGAAAGGAAAGATTTGGGACAAGGATATCATGAAATGTGACTACGTCCAAGTTGTAAAGATTTTAGAAGCTGTGTAGTGTATGCCCAGCACAACAGATGCACACAAGGGAAGAGTCACAATTAGCTGTTTTTCTACCTCTGTTAAATCTCTGGGGATGTCCCCTCCTCCCATGTCCCTGTATTCTTGCCTATCCCTACACAGATTATAAGAGTGATGGGCAATTACTCCCTGCTGCGCTCTCTCTCTCTTTCTCCTTGTCCCTCTCCTTTCCATGCTTTTGTATAGAGAAGCAGAACTCTAACCTTCCTCTGACCACTGGTGGACTTACCATTAGGCAGAAGAGGCAATTGCCTCAGGCCTTACATCATCAATGGACCTCATGAGCTGGCCATACATTTTTTAAATAATATTCTAATAATTTCTTACCCCCCTTAGTAGTAGTCTCACGTTGCCATACCTCCAAAATCGTATCGCTGTGTGGAGAATTTTGTATTGCAAAAATTGTTTGAATGTTGGCTCCCAGCGGCAATATTTTGATTGGATGTTACTTTTCAAGAACCCTTGCCCACAGGCCCGTTGCTGCCAGGTGTTACGTTCTGCACGGTTTTCTGACTGGATAGGACACATTTTGCAGAGAGTTGGTCCGTATGCTCGTTTGCAACATGGCAGAAAATGGAAGAAAACCTAGGGGGAAACCGTTTTGTCAGAAGTGTGCTCAATACACAATCCAAAATACATCGACATACTGTATATTGATGGAGATTTCAATCAGCGATTTCCTGGCCATCTTCACCATGCACGGTTGCACATACAACAGTAATTTAGTGAGCACTATTGTCGCTCCCCCCAAGGCATTTGGTTGATTTGACGTGTAGCGAGGCATCACTGAGTTACATCTGGTCTCTACCCCATTTTGCTATTTAGGGAAGACTGGTTCTCGACTCAGCCCTTTGTCCTCGGACTCTAAGAGGATACAATACACGTTTCTTCAGTAAAAAGGCAGGTGCTGCTGATAAAAGTGCCATCGTCATCTAAGCAGAGGACATGTACAGTATGTGTAGCCCATGTATCTGACGGTGTCTGGCATGTCATTCTTTTTTTTAGCTAGACAGCATCAGTTACATGGGTTACATATAGTAACACAGAGGGCTGCTGTTTCGCTAGCTCGGATGCTTTCGCCGGGGAGATCATTTCAGCCTCTATTGAATTGAAGGAAAGTTGGCGGGTGCACAGTGCACTGTTCGGATGCTGGAATTATTTTGGATGAACGTGTGAAGGTAACCTACTTTTGAAGTGATTATTTGACAATCAGATAAAAACATGACTGGTTGTGTTCATGGCACATTAAAAAGTAATACAGACTGGCCTCTGACAGGGGCCTCCAAATCACTAAGCCCACCCCTGGCTCTGACTAAGCTCTTTCTCTCTCTCTCTCAATTCAATTCCATTTAAGGACTTTATTGGCATGGAAAACTTATGTTTACATTGCCAAAGCAAGTGAGCTAAATAATAATCAAAAGTAAAAAAAAAAGTTATAATAATAACAATCTACAGTAAACATTACACTCACAAAAGTTCCAAAAGAATAAAGACATTACAAACGTCATATTATGTGCAAATAGTTAAAGTACAAAAGGGAAAATAAATACACATAAATATGGGTTGTATTTACAATGGTGTTTGTTCTTCACTGGTTGCCCTTGTGGCAACAGGTTGCAAATCTTGCTGCTGTGATGGCACACTGTGGTATTTCACCCAAAGGATATGGGAGTTTATCAAAAATGGGTTTGTTTTCTAATTCTTTGTTGATCTGAGTAATCTGAGGGAAATATGTATCTCTAATATGGTCATACATTTGGCAGTAGGTTAGGAAGTGCAGCTCAGTTTCCACCTCATTTTGTGGGCAGTGTGCACATAGCCTGTCTTCTCTTGAGAGCCAGGTCTGCCTACGGCGGCCTTTCTCAATAATAGCAAGGCTAAGCTCACTGAGTCTGTACATAGATAAAGCTTTCCTTAGGTTTAGGTCAGTCACAATGGTTAGGTATTTTGCTACTCTG
Source organism: Oncorhynchus gorbuscha (assembly GCF_021184085.1). NCBI lineage: Eukaryota > Metazoa > Chordata > Actinopteri > Salmoniformes > Salmonidae > Oncorhynchus > Oncorhynchus gorbuscha. The sequence goes on along the minus strand of NC_060187.1, from coordinate 71,654,290 downwards.
TACTCTCTGTTTAGGGCCAAATAGCATTCTAGTTTGCTCTGTTTTTTGTTAATTCTTTTCCATGTGTCAAGTAATTATCTTTTTGTTTTCTCATGATTTGATTGGGTCTAATTGTGTTGCTGTTATGGGGCTCTGTGGGGTATCTTTGTGTTTGTGAACAGAGCCCCAGGACCAGGTTGCTTAGGGGACTCTTCCCCAGGTTCATCTCTCTGTAGGAGATGGCTTTGTTATGGAAGGTTTGGAAATCGCTTACTTTTAGGTGGTTGTAGAATTTAACGGCTCTTTTCTGGATTTTGATCATTAGCTTAAACTTTGCTCTGCATGCATTATTTGGTCTCTCTCTCTCTCTCTCTCTCT